>NW_023616021.1:0-100001 GCF_013339695.2 Rhipicephalus sanguineus
CGTCTGGCTACCTGCATGCTATGACATGAAGGGATGCCAAGGGTGGAGGGGCTCACTTACGGAGCGTGCTACCAGTGTCCTTGTGCGCGAAAAAAAAAACAAAAAAACAGGGCATGCCGCAGCACATTTTATTCTTAGTGACACAGAGCAAGTTATCTCCTTTTTGTTTGCTTGAATTTTTTCCTTAGTTTCAGAACATCTTTTTAAAAACACTGGTGCACCTTTTTTTTTCTTTGACGTAATAAAACGCGCCGCAGGAGAATATTGAGCCGTACTGTCCTTACCTGCGGTATTCTCTCAGGCACTATCTTGCCTCCTTTCCCTGAGCTTTCCAAGCTACCACTTGTTTTGAAATCGATGCGTTCGTTCCCCCTTAAATAGTGAATGCGCATATTTTCTTATTTTTTATGTGCCTGCGTTTGCCTAAAGGACTTGGCATTTTCGGATAAACTGTGCTCTTGTAATGACAGGCTCAACATAGTTACACAGCGGTAAAACGCCATATCGATCTCAATCTTAAGTTTCCCTGCATTTTTCTACCTGCTTTTGAACTCGTATAAGCGGATTGAGCCACTCGCAACTGCAAGCATTACTCGTGCCCTATACAACTGAGAACGAAGGAAAACGAGCAGCACGCCGCAACGCATGGTTGCTTGGAAACGTGACAGAGTAACTACAGCGCAGTTAATTGAAGAACACAGATAACGCAGTGCTGAGTTTAAAGTTTAATTATAAAGTCACTGTTGAGTCTAAAGTTACCATAAGCAGATAGACACCAAGGACCGTGACGGTGAGCGTAACCAACTGGCTAGACGTCCTGTCCATTCTCCAGCTGCATTGAATAGTAAATTGCAATTGACAAATGTCTCAGTCGCAGCAGCAGTAACAACTGTTGATATTTAAGTTGCACCATTTCATTGTTTGTTTTTTAATATACACAGTGCATGAACTGTCGCACTCTCTTGATAAGACGCCTCTACAGGAACTCCCACGCGAATCTTGCGGC
Organism: Rhipicephalus sanguineus; assembly: GCF_013339695.2. Lineage (NCBI taxonomy): Eukaryota > Metazoa > Arthropoda > Arachnida > Ixodida > Ixodidae > Rhipicephalus > Rhipicephalus sanguineus. The sequence continues at coordinate 1,007 of NW_023616021.1, forward strand.
GCCGTAACTACAAAATTCGAGTGTTTGGTAACACCACTCAAGGACTGGTGACAAAAAAGTCGCGCAACGCATTGCAAACACCGAGACAAGATGCGAAATGACGGCTCCTCCATTTCACACCAACAGAGAGTGTGTAATCTGTGGTAAAGTTGCCATATTGAACATGTAGCGCCTTCCCTCTTGTTCTTCTTGTCTATTAAATCTTATAACAAGACAAAAAATTACAATTGCAACGTTTACTGGCGTGTATAGGGCCGATAATCTCATAATTATAGGCCTTAAACACAGCAACAAAAACACAAAAGAAATAAACTACGAAACACTAAAACGTTCGTAAAAACATGGGAAAAAAGCAGCGATGCAAGTCCAGATTACGCACGCAGAGAAAAAGGTAATTGGAGTACAATAATAACACAATCATGTACTGATAATGTGGACAAAGAGCACCTAAAGATTCCCATTATACACCGTTAACAACGATTTCGTCAATTCACTGTATACGAGCTTCCAATGCTCCAACCCGCAGGAAACTCCTTGCAGGCAAGAAACAAGCCATGCAGCAACCGGATGCGCCTCCTGTAAAGTGTTAACGCTCCAGAAGCCGTCGCCCTCCCTTTCGCAATCTTTCCTGGGCTTCCGAATATCTTTACGACGCCAGCCTGATTATTTACAGCGGTCTCACCGTGCTTTTACCGCTCCCTCAGCGGCAGCTCTCCTCCCGACCGCAGCAGATGCTGCAGTCCGCACGAAAGGGTGTCTCCGCGGGCCTCTTTCCTTTTGCCGCACGCTATGAGCCTCAGCACGTGCGCCCAAGACGCGAGCCAATACACCTTGGATAAAAAGCGAGAGGGCCTTTTTCTTTTCCCCGCATCCTCCGAAGGGGCCGACCCCACCGAGGGAGCTTCCAATCTGGTTCAGTGGACAACATATCATCGCGCGTCTTCTCCCCGCTTAATACGACCGTACCCTGTCTCAACCTCCGCATTGGAAGAGGCAGGATGACGAACACGATGGCACTTGGAACGCCGCGAGATTCGCGCCCCTCTGCGCCCGAAGAAAGCTGGGGAGCCGGCGCTCCCTCCAAAAGGCAAGAACAGGATAGCGCCTTGGGCAGCCGTGGAGTCCCCATGCATACCTGAACATCAGCTAGCAGGCTTCCCCGCTTGCGCCGAACCACACGGGATGCGCTTTAGCGTAGGGTCTTGTCTGCCTGTAAAGAACAGTCAGCCCTTTGAAACGCCGGCTTCGCCGACTAATTTTGAAGAGCAAATAAGAGAGACCACCTGGCGAGGGATGGCCGGCACCATGGTGTGACTCGCTTTTTGTTGAGGGCTTGCGAGATGACACGGATCAAGGAAATATAGGTGGAAAGTGGAGAGCTGGCCCACCATATGATAAATGCCTCAATACGCGTGTCAAACACTTCACTACTCTGGGGACTGTTAGGCGTATTATATACATACAAGAACTTTTAAAAAATTTCCGCAGTACTTTCCTACGGAACAGCTTTCGTGTTCGCTGTCCCTAAAGTTAAACTTAAGATAGTGGTAAGTAGCCTAAAAACTTCAGTGAAAGTAGTACGTGCCAACACAGAATGTGTACTCTTAATATTTATGTTGGTTGTAGATCATGCCAGAGAATGTGGATTGAACACATAATGATATCTCAGCTTCGCATAGAGCGCTAGCTTCTGTTATGAATATAACAGCTCCAAAGATTCGCTGCATTAAGCGCGCATGGCCTACACTTCGTTCTTCATTTCATTTAGACAAAAGCACATCCGCGTGGCTTCACGAACGTCATGTTACATGAATGTGCAAGAAGCCAACTTGTTCAGCAGGAAGCAGGCCTTTCTTAAGAAATGCCTCATAAAATGACAATTGGTAGGTTGAATAAGTGCCAATAATAGAGCACTAAAATAAATAAAAGCGCAACTGCACCGCATTTTGCAGCGCGTATAATGCCCACTCGAAGCTGCAACCGTTATGATGTATAAACAGATATACGTGGCTTTTCTCTACATAAACTTGTTATCGTTCACGTCATGCTCAACCGGCCTTAATGCACCTGAACTCTTGCATAAGAGACACACTTTATGTACATCGTGTATTCGCGGCTATCGGAAGTTTGGCACCTAAAGCTGAGTATGGGTTGTCAACACTCATACTGAGCTTGTACATTCAATATCTAAGGGGAAAAGAAGAGGGAGGGGGATTCAGACCATCCGGACCACACCTCTGAATCCGCCCACGCTCCTGACGAAAGTTGGGACGCACCTTTATCAAAAAGGATCATAAAATGATTGCATGCCCAGAACAGAATGAAATGTGTTTCTTTCTCCGTTACGCAATACATGTTGTTAAGCAGCTACTTACGAACCTAGAAAAATTTCCAGTTTCTCATCACACTGCTTCTAAGTATCATGCGAATACTTGTACATTCTACGAGAGTAAACAGCCAGAAAAATGTGTTCATGATGACAGGGTAAAATAAGATTAAGTAGCGAAGTAGTTTACTGTAGTGCTAATATTGAATTGGTTTGCGTAGGTAAATATACGACATACCTGTTTCCTTTCATTTTGCCGCTGCAGTATTACACTCATTTCAATTATTTACTCAGTTAAAAGATCGCATGCGCAACATGCCATATGCCAGGAAATTATTATGTACATTTGCTATAAGCACTCGCCCAAAAGTTCTTCCAGGTGACCAAGTTCGACTAGAAGCGCTCGTTGGTGGCTTCTTTGATCTATTCCACCTTTGTTCATTTTTGAACTAAACGACCTTGGATTTTCCCTGGATGCTTAACAATGCCTCGACACCTATAAAGCCGAACGCATGCTGCTGAAGACGACCCGTCAGTCGCCTCCTTTGATCTTTGCCGACAGTCGGGGTCCAAAAGATCGCCTTTGGCGAAGCGAGGGGGAGCTAGAAGCAGCATCTCAGACTTTTTAAATATCTTTTTCCGTATGGGCTTGAATTTCAGTGCACGCTTCTGCAATGACCCTCGGAAATTCCGGCAGTTTGACATCGAACGACAGTCTTACTTAATCGTTTTGGATAAGTGAAAGAAATGACTTTTATTCATCTGCACAAAAGCTGGCCGAAAACTTTGGTTTTTGATATTTGTCGTCGATGCAATTGCCTGGATAGAAACGTGGGATAAGCTCACCATATGAAGGCATAGATTGTAATTTTAAGACGATCATTCAATTAAAGCAGCAATTTAACACATTAGCGTTTTAAGCTCAGAAAAACCCCGCTAGTCGTGAACAGAAATTGCTCTTTTCGTCTTCTTCCTCTTCCGCTTCGCTCCCGGAACACGGGCGCCAATTTGTCCGGCGTGGGATTCAGTAATGCTGATTGGCGAGAGAAAGAGTGCAGAGAGAGGGAGAGAGAAAGAAATCGATAGAAAGCAGAGAAATATGAGCAAGAAGGGAAGAAAGACAAAAAAGTATATATAGACAGATAAAGAAATAGACAGAGAAAGTTATAGGAAGAAACAAACACAGAAAAGAGATGAGGTAGCAGAAGAAAGAAAGAGAAATCAAAGAGAGAAGAGGAGGAGACAGATAGAAAGAGCGGAAAGAGAAACAGAGTGAAAAAGACAGAAATAAAAGTAAATAGACAGAGGCAAAAAGAGATAGAAAACAAAGAAGGAAAAGACAGGAAGAAGGAAAAAAACAAAAACAAAGAGGAACAAGTCAGGCCGGCCAGCTTTGCACTTCCTTTACGCTTGGCACTCCTAGCGCGAAGCTGGCTTAACTTTTTTCAGAATGTTGTTGGTTAAACATCGTTACGAATATGTTCCTTGTTTTGAACATACGTATACGTTCCTCTCTTTCGAAAATCCTCCCACGCCATAAGATCACCAAAGACATTTCACCAAACCACTTCGCGTCGTCTCTTTCTGTGACCCGTGCGCTTCTGCGGTCACCTTTGCTAATAACCACCTGACCTACACCCATTCTCTCCTAAGCACCAGAGTCCTCGTTGGTCTTCCAATACAAATGAAGACGTTCCACGAACACAGAATGAAATATCAGTCTTGCGATGCAGTAAAATAACGTTTCTTGCCATCATTGTGATTTACGTACTTAATAAATTTTGATGACTCACTTGGAAAGGAGCAGCCGCTTTCATTTACTGGAGTCGACATTTTGTTGTTTACTCACGTCAATAACGCAGCTGGTTACTTTTTGTTCTGAAATACCTATCAGTTATTTATTGCCGTCCATATAAATAAAAGTGCCCAGAGAACTGTAAGCGCACAATTTGTTTTGGTTTTGAAATGAATGATATAGATAGCCTACATATTTTTTGTAAAAGCTTACATTAATGTAGCTCTGGCGTCACAGACAAATGAGAGATCACATGCATTTAGCTTTCGCCATGAACTTATTTCTATTTCCTATTCGTCCCCATGATGCGGTTTAGCGATTATGTCGCACGAGTTCTGAACTGAAGGTCCGGGATCGAATCCCGGCCACGGTGGCCGCATGTCGATGGAAGCGAAGTGCTAGAGTCCCGTGTACACATTTAGGTGCATATCAAACATCTCAGTGGTCGAAATTTCCGGAGCCCCCCATGCAATGTCCCTCATAATCACATCATGGTTTTGGAACGTGCAACCCCAATAATTATTACTGTTAAGGCATGACACCATAATTTCAGAGACGCTAAAAGCGAACTGAAGTCACATGTGGGTATTCCTGCCTCGTGTCTCGTAGTAGTCTTACACAGAATAGGCGTGAAGTCGACAGCCGCCCGTCTCTACACGGGGGGACAGATCGGCCGCTCGCACCTTCCTTCTGCCCTTCGTTCCGGTCACTGGCTCTTATCAGCCAACGAAAGCGGTCACACGGCAGCTTTGTTATTTTTATATTTCGTTTGTGTGTTTGCCGTGCAAAAACAAATAAACAAAATATAGTAATGACTTGAGTTCCTGCAGTGCGCGGCCACGTGGCTTAGCTGTTCGACAGCCGTGACTTAGGGTCCCACACGCTGTGCTACACATGTATGCCTGTGTTGTAGTATCGAAGCCGATTATTTGTTGCATGCCACCCAAGGCGTATGCTCTGCGTCTTCGCGCTGTTGCTCGAGCGAAATACCATTTTCCCTCTATGCTCTTTCTGTGACGTGGATGCCCGGGCACGGGGCCGTCACGCTCCGCCTAACATTGTTTAAATGCTTTAAGGTCGGAAGTACACTAGGGCACTCTCTTTCATTCTATGTTTTCTACAATGAACCTTGTATTTGTTTTGCCCTGTTTATTTCGTTGTGGGTCAGGATAAGTTTCCTGTTATCCCTGACACAGAATAGATAGCCTAATAATTCGATCAAACAAGCAAAAGTTTATCATAGTGCCCAGCTGCGACTTGGAAATATTTGTACGCTGACACCATATAGGTGACGCACTGGAAACACGCAGAAACGGTTCCAAGACGAAATGTAAAGCAGCCCCAGTTTGCACAATATAAAATCGTACAGAAAAGGCACGGTGTGAAAAATTATAATAGCACTAATAATGTTTGTTTCAGCCTATACTAGTGTGGCTGGTTTGCTGCACTTCTCGTTTAGAGCACTCATTTAAACTTCAGAAAATATAATAACAAGTGCACACAACTTTTGTGAGCAGCCTTTTGTGATATTTGCTTCATAATGCTTGAGCTTGGCTTTATACCGTGGTTAAGATCTATCTATAGAATGTCACAGTTTCGCGACCCAACCCTTCGCGGGAGGTTTGGGAGACAGCCCTGGTCGGCGCTCTGACTTGACAGCCCAACGGGCCTTAGTCGAGCGGGCCCCGGGCCCCGGCCAACGCCTATGGGCTCCCGTAAGAGGGAGCCCACCTAGTGTTGTACGGGGTGACCCCTTAGGACCGCTCCCACCCTACCTGTAATAAAATCTGTAAATAACATCTATAAATAAATGTTTTTCAGTCAGTCAGTCGCTGCAAGGGCAAAACGATGAATGCGATAGCGAGAAATCGGAATGTCACGTGAAGAACGACAAGCAGCTAGATACTTGCAGTGCGCCGCTGAGCATAAAGAAGGACGCCCAAATTGAACGCACAGTTTACACAGGACAAGTGAACTAACACTGTCACAGTTTTGTAGCGTTAGCTACACTTGCCTAGCCGAGCCGATTTCGCGTGGAGTGTCATGACCGTACTGCGCATGCGCGAGGATCAGTTGTCACACACAGCTGGGTCACCGGAACTGTCATCTCACCGCTCTCTGACACCGCCGCGAGCGGCTCGCCGCTGCCGGTCTGCGCGTTCTGGAGGAGTGGCTCGTAGGCGCGTCAGACACGCTGGCGCCGGCGCGCGACTCGCCGCTCCTGGTCTGCGCCGCATTAGAGAGGAGTGACGTCGTAGCCATAGACACAGTGGCACCGGCGCGCGCGCAGCTATTCGCCTTCGCTGTGCAGTCGCCGTCTGACCTGCGCTGGAGCCGCTTGATAGCGCCTCTGACTGGCGTTTGCAGGTGGGTAACGCCATGGAGAAGGAGAGCGCAAATGCTGCTCGACGGTGCAGAAGAGCCGAGAAGCTTATTTCATCGGATCCTGAAGTAGTTGCCTGGCATCTAGCGGTACAGCGTACGAAGAATGAACAGAAGAAGGCTAATAATCCTAGACAATCTGGAAAGCTAAGAATAATCAGCTGAACCTTTGCTAACGCTACGTATATCCTGGCATAGCCGAGCTAAGCCACTGCAAACTTTTTCATGTCTTTATGCTTGAGCGACGTGGTGCAATTGTCGCAAATGTTTGTTTGTTTTTTTTCCTCAAAATTATGGCACATACCCACTTTGGGGGATTGGCCAAGACTGCGTGTCGACAATGGAGAATCAGATGCTCTTAGATATTTCTTTTTCTTTTAATCTGCGGCGCATCAAGTGACCCTTTTGCGTCTCCTGCCACACGGGGCCGTATGACATAACGTGTGCCCGATGTTCTTTTTTTTGTTGTTCCACATCAATAGTGGTACAAGAAGGCGCCACTTTCTCGTACGCGCCTCAAGGGCAGTTTTCAAATTGAAAGAAAATGGGGAGCGTTTTGTGATAGAAAGCACGCTCAAGCTCCTCCGAGATCTGCGTACCACAAGCGGTAAATGGTGAACATAAATAACCCTTCGTTATTTCGCCGGCGCATAAATGACGTGTGGTTGAGTTGTCTAACGCAGCTCGCTGGGGAGCGAGGGGCCGCTGTTTCGAATCCCAAGTCGGGTACTTCGATTTTTTCTCCTGCCTTATTTTTCCTTGTGCATTTTATATATATACATACAATACATATCGAGGACATGACGGCGACGACAAAAATCCTCCGAGAGCGTCCATAAATAAATAAAATATAAGAAGAGGGAATACCTACGCCGGATATACATAAAGGCACACCACGTTGCACAGCCGAATTCATGAAGTCAAGATTGTGAGGAAATCTCGCGTGGCCTGGAACAGTCAGCGCGACCTGGCTGCTTGTGGCCACTCCGCCTCCCTCCCACACCCTTCAAAGTCATCTGCTTTCACAAGCGGACAGAGACTATTCCTTGCGTTCCAAGCAAAGCGGGACCCTGGCACTTGTCGTGACATGTGCATCAAGATGGCTGGCAGGTAACCGTGCTCTCGCCCAAGATTAGGAAGGTTCTTGTGACCATTAAATGGGGAGTCCTGCGTTTTATAACCATATTTCTATATCACCGTTTTCAAAAGGTACTAAGGTCCCCTAACAGGCGTGTCAATTCAATTTATTTAAAAACTCGTTAATAACTTTAATATTAAAAACTGATTTGCCAAAGCCCAACCCGGAACGGGAAGCTGCTTCGTGCGACGTATAATATGATGTCATAACATGCCCCGTCGTAATCAGGGCTCCGTGTTTCTGGTGTTTATTTTTCTTCAAATTCGGAGGATGTTTTTCGGAGTGTATTTTATGGGGAGCGCTGGCTGTGGCGGAGCCGGCCTATAAAGAAGGCAAAGGGGAGTAGCCGGAGAACGCTAGCGCTCGCGGCTCGCTCTCAGCAGCCGCTGGACAGTCAGTCGCTGCGGGCATTTGAACAGCAAAGACGTGTCGCTTGGTGTCTCCGCGTCGTCCCTGAGGGGTTCTCGGTGGCTGCTGGCCCAGACCCTTACAAATTTTTCGGTGGAAATTTGGTACTTATTGGAGTTTATTTTTCGTAAGTCCCCAATTGTCCGAAATTCGGTATTTAATTTTGCATTATTCGCAATAAGCCAATATCTTGAGTGAAATTATATCCGAACACATAAACATCAGAACAAGCAAGCGTAGTTTAGCTGTCTTGACGGTTTGAACGCACGAACACATATACACCCAAGTACAAATACTTAAATACAGAGCACCTACGTTTTGTGCGCATTACAACCTTAATGCATGTTGCAATATACGCAAGCATAATTTACAGGGTCCGTATATATTCGATGTCGTCTGGCGAGTCCCAGTGCGTCGAGGGAACCCTATATCAAGATGACTCGCGCTCCCGGGGGCCCTACATACGTTGACGTCTCTCGCTCCGTGCGCGCAAACCCTTTGTTAAATGTGCGATGGGTGCGGTCTACGAGACACCATTGACGTGAGGTAAACTTAACATCGGGCAAACCGGCCGATGTCAATGACAGCTTAGAACGTGTCCTTTCGATAAAGAATGGAACAGGGTCATACTCGCCGCTAAAATCGGACTTTATCGGATAAATGCGAATTGTGAAAGACTTTACCAGCGAGCGTATTGGATTTTTTTTCGTATTTATCCGAAGCAGCGGTTCTCTATAGTCGTAATGCAAACATGGCACTTCGTGGGGGGCGCCGGAAAAGAGAAACTGGCGATTTCATCCGACGAAGCATCGAGCTTGGCCAACTTTTGGGAAACTGAAAGTGGTGATTACAGCGGCGACTCGAGTGCTGAAGGATCGTCGATTACTTTTGATCGCTTTCTAGGAGGGTAGCGACGGTAGCTGTGTAGGCAATGACGTTATAAACAAGGATGGCATGCATTCAAAGGCGTGGTTTGTGAACTCGCTGCGAATTTTTAGTAGTTCGAGGAAAACTAATGACTTGATGTCGTACAGTTCGGCCTCGATCATTAGAGTTCCAAAGAAAACATATGTTCAAAAATATTTTGACATCAGCGCACATCGAAACTTTGTCGGAGTTGCTGAAGGACAGGCCTGCAGCATGAGAAGTTTCTTGGCATCGTGTATGCAATCTCTGTGCTTAGTGTAACCGCAAATACATAGGAGAGAGCGGAAATATTGAGATAAGATCGAAGCCGCACTGAGACGACGTAAAGCAGTACTGCGTGAGCTTCAGCACCCGTGTGGAACAAGCAGACTCCAGACCACAAGATAAGCTGGGACAGAGCCTTCATTAGAACAAAAGCAATGCCATTCAGTGGCTTTGGCTAAAGTAGTTTAATATTCAGACTATTGCTTCGGTGGCGAAGTCGCGCTGAAGCTTGAGCTTCGTTTCAATGAGACTGGCGTCGGTGTTCGAAGGTGAGTGCCGACGTTACATCGGACCATAAGGTGGCCATTAGACGCCAGTATAGTTGATGTGCCTGCTAAGCCCCGAATATGCAAACCACCCAAATTACAGAAATATAACAATCCACCTCGAGATAAAGACCTGGAGGACGCTAGAGCTTCGTCTTCAAGAGTAGAACGCGATAGCCTAATTGGACCCCGTGCGCATCACCTTCTGAACCTGGATTCGGTTCTCGGTGCATGCTTCAACCGTGCCGTAAGGAAACGAACGTCTGTGCGCGTAACATTGGCCGTTTCAAACTATCCTAGAATGCGTACTGCAAGTACAGTGTAGTGCCCACTACGCCATAATTTATTCATTTTGTGAATCAGCGAAGGGCCCACTACGCGTCCGCAACGCAACACATGAACCTACGCAGCTGCTCACTTCTTGATGCTTTTGCTGCTGCTGATGATTAAATATCTTCGCGCTTTGTAATGGGTGGGCCTTTAACGCACCCACTCTTTGCGCAGTTGACATGTTTTGACGTCTGGCGCGATGCAACGCTTCTGCCACGCATTATCGTTAAGGAGACTCCTTCCACTAGACGACATTCATATAATGTTTTCTTCCGGAGCAGCTTCCATCAATAGCGTGGCTCTGTGGTAGAACACCTGCTTTCCACGCAGAAGGCCTGGGTTCGATTCTTACTCGAGCCGACGTCCTTTTTTTATTAATTACTTTATTTGCACCTTTCTCGATGGTTTGGTCAAGTAGAACAGTGATTTTTCGCTCGCAAGCAACGACGCCAAGGCCGACTCTGGAATTTCTGTGAAACGAGTTCTTTATTGCTATCTCGTAAAATTGAGAGTACTCTGTGGACTCTACTATGGGAGAGAATAATATGTCCCTGAGTGAGACCACACACTGGACCCTTGTTAGTATACCGCTTCGCTGAAAGTATCAGGCACTGGAGTGGACTGCCAATGGAGCCACCTATGTAACGGCACACGTAGGTTGGGTTAACCTCAAAAGCCTCCGTGCTCGATCTGGTCATATCCCAGAATTTGACATGCTAGCTAAACAGCTTTAGTGGCAGCTTGTACAATAACAATATTGCAAAAAGAAATGAACTTTCCACTTCATCTTTTAGGCAAACGTCTCCGAATACAAGATTAAGATAGCGATGTCGTAACGATGCAGTGGCCCGCAATGCGTTTTCTTCTCGATGATTTCGTCCCCGTTTTTTTGCTAAAGCCTTGATTTTCGTTCTCGTATCGCCGCTAAGGCTCCTTGCCACCATCGACATCATTGATGGGTGCGTTGATTGATGACGTGAAACCACAGTGAACTGGAAGAGGGTGTTCCCCTCTTCTAGTTTTGCCGTGCAACTGCCATTACACTTCTTGTTGTTTACAGAACGGCTAAAATGAGCGTTACGCAAGCCCAACAATACTCGCAATATAAATAAAAAAAGAGACATTTTCACTTGTTATAAACATGCGGACAGTATTCGATGTTTATTTAAAATATATTTGCGAATGATTCAATGCTATTTAGGTAACTTACTGTGCGAACTTGGGGGTGTTGGCAGTCGGCTTTGCTAGATGGCGCTGCCATATGCACCTGAGTTCGAGATCACAGCCGATTGCGCGTCCTGTGAATCGCAGTGCTTATGCGTCTGCGCTTTCTGTGGGGCACGCACTCAACTATAGTCGCATATAACGTTAGACGAACGCTGTATTTCCTCCTCGAAAGTAGATGCACGCAAGCCTGCACAAATGGACGCTCACTCCAGACTGACGTCATAAACAGGACGGCCGGTGATCCCGCCTTCGGTGAACATTGCCGAGTGCATGAGAGGGACTATTTATTTAGTCGCGGAGGCGATCGGCTGCCGTGCTTCTGTCGTCTTGGAGGGCCTCTCCGAACTTTTTCAGTTGCATCCAACTATACACGACTTTATGTGACACAGTTTCATTAACTTCGGTGGAACTTTAGTGTTAAACTTCACTGTACATTCGTGTCATGTGACGCATCCCAGTGTTTCCCCCAGGCCTCCACTGCTGCAGTACATATTGTCTATACTGTTGATTCGTTGTTATTTACAGCTTACGGTCACTGTCTTAGCAAAGCAGCTTTAGCTTGCCAGAGACGTACAGAATTTGGCGGAGGGGCTCGCTCTTCCTGTCCCCACGTAGTTGCGGCCTGCAGCCGACCCTCCCTCTTGAGGGGAATCGGCTCCACAGGACAATTTATAAATAAAGTTCATTGACTGACTGAGAATCTTGTACACTATGCAGCCTATTGCGGGCATCCTTTCCCTTGGTGCTACCTAGACGCATATTTTGACATATATGTTCCAGGCGCACCTAATATCCCTCTGGCTCATGTGCTCTCTGCCCCGGTCTTGTTCCTGCGAGAGATTGCACCGTGGCCTTGCGTTCATTGCTTCCCGCTCCGACTAGGTCGAGTGACATCTGTGGAAGCGAACAGATAAGCACTATCCGCTAATACATAATGGGGTAATGCGTGAACGGCTGAAACCATGTAGAAACCGTTCGGAATTCAACATGATACGTGACGCCCCGCGTCAGCTGCACGGACAACATCTACACGCAACAGAACACAACGCACACAGCTTGCTGGCTTAGGCTGCCTGAATAAATCTCAATGCTGCCGTCAAGTCTATCAAGTATCTCAGTGGCTGGCGACGTTCGCAGTGTAGTCTAATGGCGGCTGTGGGCCGGAGGTTCTGATGCTTGGTGGGGAGATTTTCTTCTAGAGCATGTACCAACTCTGTGGTGTAAGGCGGTGCTCGTGTGGTCCGTGCTTTTTCAGCCCTGCTTTTCACTCACTCTTTACTGACTCATGGCAGCTGCGCAGCATACTGTACCGAACGGTGTTCATGTTTTAAAAGATTTACGCGGTTGGCAAAATCTGATTTGCAGGATACTTAGGGTGTCATTGTGATACTATACTTAGGGTGATACTTAGGGTGATACTATACTTAGGGTGTCATTGTGAGAGGGAGGGGGTGGGGGAGCTGCGGAAGGCGCTGGCATGAAACTACGCCCCCCCCCCCCTATTGCTTTCGTGGCAAAAAAAAAAAAAAAACACGATTGATATATACAGCGAGCTCCTTTCATATCTGAGTCATTGCTTTAGTTTTTGTTTTGCTTTTCTCCGCGAAACAGGGGAGATCTGTTTCGCGGAGATCTCTGTGGTTTCGGATAAATTTGAAAAATCCAATAAACACTCGCCGGTAAAAGTTTTGACAATTCGGATTTATCCGATAAACTCCGATTTTAAACGGGCATTTTCAACGTTCGAAGGGCATTTTCAAAGCTGAGAATCATCAATCGAAAGAGCGCGCCTCCATCAGCGGCGTCAAGCTCCTAAAATATGCTTGCGTCTATTACAACAAGCTTTAAAGTTGTGATACGAACAAACGCAGGTGTTTTGTATTTAAGTATTTGTGCTTGTATGCATATGTGTTTATGTGCTCAAACCTTCAAGACATCTAAAATACGCTTAGTGTGTTCGCATGTTTTCGTGTTCAGATATCATTTCATTTAGATTTCGGAGTATTGAGAAGGGAATACTATAATAATACATAATAATAATAATAATAACTAATAATAATAATAACAATAATAATAATAATAATAATAAAAAATATAATAGGTCTTTTATTTATCATCAAGAAGATGAGGGAGCCTGGGAGAAAAGCCGAGAAGCAGCTTGACTGGCTCCTGCCACACCAAAAGTGCACTTTGGCGAGTTTACAGCAGTGCACATCAACAGCCTTATTAACAGGGCAAATGGAACAGGAAGTGAGAAAAAAATGAAAGGATGGAGAAACAGAGTCGTCAGCAACAATACAACGCAGTTCAATTGGGAATAACATTAATAAGAACACATTGCAACAACTTATAATGCAAAATTAAACACCGAATTTCGGAGAACTAGGGATTTAAGTTATATAAACTCAGATAAACGCTGAATTTCTTCCCCAAAATAAAATGCCAAGAACACCCCCCGAATTTCAAGGAAAATAAACTCCGAAAACACCGAGCCCTAATTATACGGCATGAAACGCCACCAATTATGTGGAAGCAATCTACGAGACATAAATATCCATGTGTCCAAGACTTAAGTGTACTTCTACGGATGAGGGGTTTCAATATAAAGTAAGAAAACATGGCTGATCTCCGCCATAGCAATCGGTATAACGCGAAAGTGAAACGTATCTTCACAGTTGTAGTTGACTGTTTATTGTGCATGGACATATGAGACCTTGTACAATGTCTATTGTTGTTTGGCAGCTATAGCACTGTTTGAAGTGGATGCGCCCACGTTGACGCCTAGTGGCACATCTCCATCCGGCAGACTAACGCCGATGATCATGATTTAACCCCTGTGGTAGCTAGAGTTGCTAACATATACCTGGACACAGCATGCGGTAAATTTTGCGCAAAGATGACATCGACAGGAATGAAGGAAAGGGAAAAGGAGAACGCAGGGAGCTTAACCAGAAAAAACTTCCGGTTGGCTACCCTACACTGGTGCACATAATAAACACCGGCACTAGATATGCACTCCTTCAAAGCGCCGTCAATTGAGGAGAGAGCCGGCAATGTGTGCGCTCCCCAACAATAGGGTAACCTGCGCCTGTGCTCAGGCATACACTACCTCAGGAACGTGGTAGGCAGAGGTTCGTAGCTTGAGCCGTGTACGCATGAAGTCTTTGCGCTAAGCATGTGTCTCGCTCCACCAATGCGCGACATTCGCCCGTGGATGTTGTTGCCTTCCTGCGGCGCTTATTGCGGCAGTTCTATTAGTCGATGCTATCGCACTCGAAGCAGTAGGCAGTGGAGAAAGTCCGTTGGTGCATGTGGAAGCTGCATTATTCTGACAACGAGCCGTCACACGATATACACGACGCGAAAGGCAAAACACATAAAGTCTAGGGCGCATCCTCGATTCCAGCGCGGCCAGCGTTCCTTGGCTGGCATTAACACGCCCGAACTGCGTCGTCACCGAATGGTGACGATGAATTGTGGTAAGGAGCGCCCTATCGACACTCGTTAGTGTCATGGCGCAGTACTTCACTTCACCGCTCACAGACGGCGACGCCGCCTCGCAAACCAAGAGCACCGTGCAAGAGTGGGTGTCCGAGAGATATATGTCGCGTTTGTGGAGCCTCGTACATGTGCGTCGGTGGTGCAGTGGGTAGAGCGCCCAGCACCTATCGTTGTGGACCGAGAGGGTCACGGGTCCGATTCCCAGGTGATTCGCGTTAATGAAACTTTTTCTTCTCGTTTTTAATTTGCCATCTGTTAGTGTACATTTACCAACGTCATATCCGCAACGGAAATACGTCAATGAAGTCTTCGTGGACTCCGGCATAAATGTTAAAAATTGCACCGGAAGCATTTCAGGCGAGACATTGTCATGAGTGTTGTATTACAAACTGCGCCTGCAAACTGCTGTACGTAAACAGTACTTAAGAATCACTTTACACGCGCGCGGCCCCAGTGCATATAGCTCATGGTTGCTATGAATAGCCGTAGGCTTGTGCTATAGCTTCGTCAATGATGTGTAATATTAGACGACAATCTTCTCCACTTTTCGTGACTTCGCCAACAACCTGCTTGCCTGCTTGGTTAGGCTGTGTACAACGCGCGTTTGTAAAATTGTTATTTCCATTAAAACATATTGTGCTGTCGACAGATCAAGAAACTGAGGATAGATGCACTGGCACTACCACAAAAAAAATCTAAAGAAAAAATGTTGCCCGTTCTTCAATTGAACAAATTCCTTTGAGATTTAATGAAGGCGACGCGTCTATTTGAAAGTGACAGCCAAAATTAGACATCAACGGTCATCATTTAGCCGGCAGTAGCCAACGTCAGACCGTGCCAGTCATATGCGAGCAAATACGTTCCACCAAATCGGTGAGAAATGGGACCTACCGCGTTACCAAATTCGAAGAAGAGGCCAAGGAACACATTGTCGTGAAAAGTAGGAGGGTGAATATTGTGTGCGTATACGCGTTATGTTAGCAAATATTATCAGAAAGCTCGAAGTCCTCTAAGTCTCCCCTACTTGCGTTACATGTGGGAGGAAGCTTTTGAGAGCGTCCGTCCACATGGAGCAGCGTCCGTCACTTCAGGTAGAGATACCGCTCGAGAAACGTCTCTCTTTGGGCTGGGACGTCTCTCGTGCATAATAACCCCAGGCGCATGTCGCAGGAACTGTATCTGCTCGCGTCATTTATTCCTTCTAGAAGCTTTTTGCCCAACTCTTACTCATGCCGGAAGATAGGAACGCCTCCAGAGATATATATCCGGCAACGCGCATGCGGTTTCCCGGCGTAGTTTCTGCTGCTTCTGGCAGATTTATGCGGTGGGAGATTTGAGGAGGTATTCCCGGAACTATTCACGACACGAGCCGCACGAGTGGTGCAAACAGCGGCGCGCTGTGTCAGCGAGTACCAACGCAAAAGCAGGATGGAGGTTGACTGAAATGAATACTTTGGGAACGATGGTTCAGGGAGTCGTATTTTTGTTGTTTTTGTTGCTTTTGGCTCGTGTCCCTCTTCTCATATGGAAGTCACTGGCTGACTGTCGGCACCGCTGCATCGCTTGCACTCTGGACTCTTACGCTAGCAGTTTCCACGAGACTGTGTATGGTGTTCGACTTTTTGTATAGCTAGAAAAACGCATTTTCCGCAGGTGCGCGCCGCGGTAGCCATGACGGAGGGCCATTTATAGCCATAGGAACTGGGGCCCTCTGATCGCTTACTTTGAGTAGCGTGGTGTCTGAATGAATGACGTATACCATAAGGGAGCTCTGTATCGGATAGGCATGGGTGTGTTTCGTAGTGTAAAAGCGTGATGTATAGATGCTCGGTGGTGGTTCTTGCACACACGTCTTTTCTGCTATAAAAGGAGCACTGAAGCTGACAGGTTATGAGATGCGGCTTGAGTAAATGACCAGACATGTGGCGTGAAGGAAAAGGATGCCGCGCGCATGCATCGCGTGTAAAGAAATATCCACGCAACATACGAGCGCATGTTTGTGCGCAGCGTATTCAGCCAGATCAACCAGATATTGCTGAATCGGTGGTTCTATTTGCGAAGTATTTCTTAGCGAACTGCTGCGACTTTGAGCCTATCTATCTATCTATCTATCTATCTATCTATCTATCTATCTATCTATCTATCTATCTATCTATCTATCTATCTATCTATCTATCTATCTATCTATCTATCTATCTATCTATCTATCTATCTATCTATCTATCTATCTATCTATCTATCTATCTATCTATCTATCTATCTATCTATCTATCTATCTATCTATCTATCTATCTATCTATCTATCTATCTATCTATCTATCTATCTATCTTGTTAAGCTGTTTATTGGACGGCACTCGGCGACAATGCACTATGGCGACAGTCAAGGCAAAAGCACGGGCTCCGAGCGCGAACGGCGTTTAGAAGAGGACAACCCACTAGGAGCCGCTGGAGAGCGCAACCGCTAAACAGTACCAACTGCTTCGCCACAATTACCCCGGGTACGAAAAGGGAGCCGTCCGGCGACCTAACAGCTCGTTACTATGAGTGGGTCATAGTAGGCCTTGAGGCGCTCCACGTTGACTATGTCGCGCCCTCGACGGCGCATGTCCGAAGCTGGTTCGATGGGTTCGATCAAGTAGTTGACCGGGGATGTGCACTCGACGACCCGGTAGGGGCCTTCGTATTTCGGCAGTAGTTTTGAAGAGAGGCCGGTTGCAGTGGTAGGGACCGAGAGCCATACGAGCGCTCCGGGGAGGAACGTGGACCCAGAAGTGGTGGTGCCACCGCGAAGGCTCTTCTGCCGCTCTTGTTCGTGCGTTGTAAAGGCCTTTGCAAGCTCGCGACACTCTTCAGCAAGCCTGGCTGTGTCAGAAATAGGCGCACAATCAGATGGATCCGGCTTGTAGGGTAGTATCGTGTCAATGGTGTGCAACGGGTGCCTTCCGTACAACAGAAAGAAGGGTGAAAAACCAGTAGTGCTCTGAGGGGCGGTATTATAGGCGTAGGTGACGAAGGGCAGAATGGCATCCCAATTTGTGTGATCGGCGGCGACGTACATTGAGAGCATGTCGCCGAGCGTGCGGTTGAAGCGTTCGGTTAGGCCATTCGTCTGCGGGTGGTAAGCAGTAGTTTTGCGATGAACAGCATGACACTCTTTGAGAATGGCTTCGACAACTTCCGACAAGAAGACACGGCCTCGATCGCTGAGAAGCTCCTGGGGTGGACCGTGACGCAGCATGAATCGGTGTAGCAGGAAGGAGGCAACATCACGTGCTGTAGCCGCTGGGAGGGCAGCGGTTTCGGCGTATCGCGTTAAATGGTCAACGGCGACGATGGCCCAACGGTTACCAGCCGACGTCAGAGGAAGTGGTCCATACAAATCGATGCCCACGCGCCCAAACGGACGGTTAGGGCAAGGTAATGGTTGTAGACCGACTGGTGACACGTGCGTTGAAGGTTTTCGGCGTTGGCAATCTAGGCAGGAGCGGACGAACTTCTGCACGTAGCGGTACATCCCTCGCCAGAAGTATCGTTGTCGAATGCGGTGGTAAGTTTTGGATACCCCAGAGTGCGCGCATTGCGGATCAGAGTGGAAGGACTCGCATATTTCAGCACGCAGACTTCGGGGTATCACAAGTAGCCACTGGCGGCCGTCGGCGTTGTAATTGCGTCGGTGCAGTAGGTCGTCACAAATGGCGAAATGGTGGGCTTGACGACGCAACGCGCGAGTGGTTGGTGTTGTCGACGGATCAGTGAGCAAGTCTATTAGCGAAGCGATCCATTATCCTTGCGCTGCTCGGTAGCGATGGTGTGAACATCGATAGAAGAAACAGCAGTGTGAGACACTGAGCAGGAAGCATTGTCGTCAGGCAAGGGGGAGCGCGAGAGGGCGTCGGCGTCAGCATGCTGACGTCCGTTGCGGTACAGCACGCGGATGTCGTAGTCTTGCAGGCGAAGTGCCCAATGGGCGAGACGGCCCGAGGGATCCTTCAATGACGACAGCCAGCATAGTGCGTGGTGATCGGTGACGACATCAAATGGGCGACCATACAAATAAGGTCGGAATTTTGTAAGGGCCCAGATGATCGCCAGGCACTCTTTTTCCGTGACAGTGTAATTGGTCTCGGCTCTAGTAAGCGTACGACTTGCGTAGGCGACGACATATTCGGGGAACCCTGGTTTGCGTTGCGCAAGAACAGCACCGAGGCCTACACCGCTGGCGTCCGTGTGTACCTCCGTTGGGGCCGTAGGATCGTAGTGGCGTAATAATGGAGGAGACGTCAACAAACGACGGAGCTTTGCGAACGCGTCGTCGCATTCGGACGACCACGAATGTAGGGGCCCGTTACTTCCAAGGAGCTTCGTCAGCGGCGATATGATGGTGGCAAAGTTGCGTATGAAACGTCGAAAATAGGAGCACAGTCCTACGAAACTGCGCACTTCTTTGACGGACGTAGGTTTGGGAAATTCGGCCACGGCCCGAAGCTTGGCCGGATCGGGAAGGATTCCGTCCTTGGACACGTCGTAGCCTAGGATTGTCAGCTGCCGTGCTGCAAATCGGCACTTCTTCAGGTTCAATTGGGGGCCGGCGTTGGTCAAACGCGTCAAAACATGCCGCAGACGTTGAAGATGCGTGGAGAAGTCCGGAGCGAAAACGACGACGTCGTCCAGGTAACACAAGCACGTGCGCCACTTCAAGTTGCGCAGAACGGTGTCCATCACGCGCTCGATGGTCGCGGGCGCATTGCACAGACCAAACGGCATGAGGTTGACCTCGTACAAGCCGTCGGGCGTGACAAAGGCTGTCTTCGGTCGAGCGTCATCAGCCATGGGTACTTGCCAGTACCCCGAGCGCAATCGAGAGATGAAAAGTATTCTGCTCCTTGGAGGCTGTCAATCGCGTCGTCGATTCGCGGCAGTGGATAAACATCCTTCCGAGTGATCTCGTTGAGCCTTCGGTAGTCCACACAGAAGCGCACAGAACCGTCCTTCTTGGCAACGAGAACAACAGGAGACGTCCACGGGCTGTCCGAGGGTCGAATAACGTCGCGTCGAAGCATATCGTCCACTTGCTCATTAATTACCCGACGTTCTGTGGGAGACACGTGATATGGACGTTGCCGCAGTGGTGGTTGGGCGCCAGTGTCGATGCGATGCGTAACAGCGGACGTGCGGCCGAGAGAAGTTTGCCCGACATCGAAAGAAGAACGAAATTCTTCCAGCGCTTGTCTGTGTTTCTTCCTGGTCCTTTGTCCTTTTTTGCGCTGTTAGTAACATTATGAAATTCTTCCAACAGGCACAGAAGCTGGGAACGCTGGACCGACGTAAGGTTGTCAGCAATGGAGGGACCAAATACATCCGCGGGTGAGGAATCAGACGTGGAAACGGCACTGATGGTACGGGAACTGGTGCAGTGCGAGCCATCGGGTGCGTCCAGAACTTGTGCGTCTTCGAGGGGCTCCACTCTGCCGAGACATTCCCCTCGCACCAACGTAACAATGTGCGGGGATGGGTCGGTAACAAAAATAGCGGTGCTACCATGAGTGGCTTGCACGGTCGCGAAAGGTAACCAGCAACCCTTTCCTAGTGCAAACGCGGTCAGATGGCGAAAGGAGTGCAATTGTGTCGCAGAGACCGGCGCAGTAAACTGGCACAGCCGTCGACGAGTTTGGAGGAACTTTGGTATCGTCTTTGACGAGGGGTCTTGGTGAATGCCGATGGACAGTCTGCCGGCGTTAAAGGCCAACTCCGGCGAATTTTCGAGGTCGATGGATCTCAGTGAAATTCGCTGGGTACGTCCTTTGCACGTTTCCGTCATTTATGCCAAATTACAGGCTTGAGACATGCGCAGATTGTTTGCAAATGAATTTTAAAGATTGTCTGCAAACGCCCTCCTGGCTTCCCACAATTATTGGCAACATTGCGTCTGTGACGTCAATGTTGCCAAGGCGGCGGAAGTGACGCAGCCGAGAGCACCGTTAACTTCGGCGCTTAGGCCGCTACAGCGAGCGTCTGCTGTGCACAAGGCGACAGACAGCGTTGGTTTGGCCGGCGCTTCGCTGGTCGTCCCGGCTGTCACAGTTTTCATACTCCGCGCCGGCGTGACCGGCATGCCTTGCACGACTTCCGGTTCGTTCGTAACAACGTCTACGTCATACGTAGACAGTACACTCGGTTGGGTTTCGGTTTCGGTGTTGCGCTTTTTTGCTTATTTAAAATTATTCTCCAATTTGCCGAGTATTTCTGCTATCGGGCCCGTAACAGGAGCGTCTCAGGAACATAAAAGCACCATTACTTTGACATGGCCAAAAAATCGCCGGAGTTGGCCTTTAAATGTGAGAACGGTGAGAGTTCGAGGGCGGCTGGTGCGCAGTGAATTATGGCGTCGTGGCGGGAGAGAAAATCCCATCCGAGGATGACGTCGTGGGAGCATGCAGCAATTATGATGAACCCGACGTCGTACAGAACGTCCTGAATGACGACGCGAGAAGTGCATACTGCTGTAGGCCTAATACTCTGGGAGCTGGCGGTACGGAGGGACATCCCAGGAAGTGGCGTCGTCACTTTTCGAAGTAAGCGGCTAAGTTTTGCGTCCATAACGGATACGGCTGCTCCAGTGTCGACAAGGGCAGATGCGCGAACACCGTCCACAAACACGTCTATGACATTCGATGGACTTCGCTGAGGGCTTTTACAGTTTCGATAGCGTCGCAGCCCTTGCCTCGTGGACTGCGACGACTAGTTTTCCTGCTCTCGTGCGACAGAACGTGGCCGCATTGGTGACAGTGAGCGACGGCGTGGAGACGGAGAGCGGCGAGTGGATGGAGCTGGGCGTGACGTCGGCGACATAGGCGGGTCGTAGAATGCACGGCTGGACTGGCTGGTGGTGGTTGACGCGACTCTAGGCGGCTGCACGCGATGGCAGTAACGGGCCACGTGACCGGCATAACCGCATGCAAAGCGGATGGGACGATTGTCGGGTGTGCGCCATCGGTTCGCCGGGGCAGGTCCCGCCCACGTCGCAGGATGCGATTGAAGGGGCGGCTGCTGAAATGACTGCAAGGTTGGTTGCACTCGGGGCCTAGGGATGACGGCAGCATACGTAGCCGGCACGCCCGCTTCGAAGGACGGAGGTCTAGCGGCGGCTTCGGCGTAACTCAACGGTGCAGCCGCAGGGATTGCCTGGTGCGTCCTGGCGACCACCTGAGCGTAACTCTGTGGCGCAGGAGCCGGAGGTTGCTGGTGGTACTCAGGCATCGCATCCGCGATTTCCTGCTTAATCGCCTGGCGGATGGAGGAAGAAGGGTCGTCGACGACTGTTGAACGTGCGGCGGGTGGGCGAAGGCCAGGAGAGAGAACTGGCGTGCGATTTCCTCCGCGCATGAATGCCTTCATTTCTGCCAGCAGCGTGGCCTGGTCAGGTATGGCCGCCAAGCCAGCAAGCTCTTCGTCGCGTGATGGAGAGCGACGGGTCATCGAACCGTTGCCGGCGGAGCTACTCGTAGCTCTGGCACAGTGTTATGACCTCGGCCACGGTGGAAGGGTCTTTAGCGAGCAACATGGTGAAGGCATCGTCGTCAATGCCCTTCATAATGTTCCGGATCTTGTCAGACTCTGACATGGTGCTGTTGGCTTTCTTACACAAATCCAGGACGTCTTCGATATAACTGGTGAAAGATTCACCGGCCTGCTGAGCTCGTTCGCGTAAGCGCTGTTCTGCTTGCAGCTTACGAACTGCAGGGCGGCCAGAAACGTTGATGACGGCGGTCTTGAAATCCGACCAAGTAGCAAAATCGGACGCGTGGTTGTTGTACCACAAGCTTGCTACTCCCGCGAGGTAGAAGACCAAGTTGCTCAACTTGCCTGCTTCGTCCCATTTGTTGGGTACGCTCACGCGCTCGTAAATTGCGAGCCAGTCCTCCATGTCGGTGCCATCGGCGCCAGTGAAGATAGGTGGATCGCGGATGCGTGGGACACCGGGACATGTGGTCGGTGTGGGAGGCGGCGTTTGCTGAGCGGCATCTTGAGGCATGGTAGATGGCAGAGTACGGGAACGAAGCTCCAGGGGCAATGAATGGGAGCACAGCACTCTCCACCAATTTGTTAAGCTGTTATTGGACGGCACTCGGCGACAATGCACGGCGACAGTCAAGGCAAAAGCACGGGCTCCGAGCGCGAGCGGCGTTTAGAAGAGGACGACCCACTAGGAGCCGCTGGAGAGCGCAACCGTTAAACAGTACCAACTGCTTCGCCACAATCTATCTATCTATCTATCTAATCCAGCCGCCTACGTGTGCGTGCTTTCATGATCGCCACCTTAACTTAGCGTAGACCGAAATTGGCATGCGCCACAGGTGATTGACAGTTTATATCTACCCAAGAATAGCGAGAGCAGACATTGGTAAGCAGTAATCGGACCCACACAGTCTGCGTAGCAGTCGGGTATTGTACCACAGAGCCACGCCAGATTTAGAAACTACTTTTGAAAAAAGATCCTACGCAGGTGGCAGTCGGTGCAACGTCAATCGTAGTTGTAGTATTGGCTGTCTAATTTTATAAGAAAGGAATAAACATTGCATATGTACTCCTATGATACAGGCGTCATGTCGAGTTAGCGTCAATTGTGGCTCCAATGCTGGCTACAGCAGTCAAATAAACACTCCATTTATATTCCGATTCAGCAAGATATATTCAAGCGTTGCTCGACCCCGCAAGAATACGCCAACGAAAGTTACGTGTGACATTCACATCATCGCACCATAACGAGTATTTCGTTTCGATAACGCAGACGTCTGTGCTCTAACGTGACTGCTGATACTACGTGAGACTATAGTTAGCATTCAAGCGTCAGTGCAGTCTGTGTGCATGGTAAGCCCAATATGTGCACACAACTCCTACATTTACAAAGAACACGTCGATCCACCTCGTAACGCTTCGCTAAAAGCCAAAAATGCACCATAGAACTACTGGCTGACTGGTTCGCATGAAACCGACTCCTACAAGGCGTGGCATCTGGTGATCTTTTTTTGTTGTTGTAATCGTCCGACTGTTTATAACTGTTTCTATATGTCTTTCTGTTAAAAATTCTAGCACAGTTCTTCAAAGTTATTCTAGTATACAAAATGGCTGCTATTGAGGAGTTTATGTGTGCTCATAGTACATATCATATCCTTGTAAAAAATTTCCTGTAAGCTCACTATTATCACTGCCCCGCCACGGTGGTCTAGTGGTTATGGCGATCGACTACTGACCCGAAAGTCGGGGGATCGAATCCCGGCCGCGGCGGCTGCATTTTCGATGGAGGCGAAAATGTTTGAGGCCAGTGTACTTAGATTTAGGTGCACGTTAAAGGACCCCAGGTGGTCTAAATTTCCGGAGCCCTCCACTACGGCGTCCCTCATAATCATATCGTGGTTATGGGACGTTAAACGCCAGATATTATTATTATTATCACTATTATCACTATGAAGCTGGTTTTGTAAGAAACTGTTCGGTTTGTTGGCTGAAGGAGGCGCAATTTGGCATTAATGTACACGTTTCGTCAGATGAAGGACGTAGTGGAATCGAACACCGAGCGAGTTAAAAAGGGGGTTCTTTCTAGGTAAGGTAGCAGGAAAAGGGAGAGAAAAGGAAAAGAGGGAGGAAAAGGGAGAGAGTCGATATGCCTACAGTGTCTCTCAGGATCACCATATACTTACACGTCTTCTGTGTATATTTGCTGCTTAAATACGCACAACAGAGCTGTTGCCACGGGTCCTGGAAGGGGGGGGGGAGGGCGCAACACATCATGGGTATATATACCCGCTTACTGTGTGTGTAGTTGTACGTAACGCAAACGGTATACGCATGTTCAGCGTCGCTGTGTTGAGTGTGATCGGGCGTGGGAATGTTAGTTCTGTATGTGTGACGTAAGCTTTACACATTCTCAGTTTGCATGTTCGCAGTTAAATGTGAGAAAAGTCAGGGTGGTCTTCTTTTTTTTTTTAATGCTAGACCTAGCAGCAAGAGTGATTCTATTTTTGGAGGGAGTGTATGCACTCTAGCCCAACCAGCAACGTAAAACTCTGCGAGGGAGTAGCGTAACTCCTGCAGAGAGCGTATGCACCCCATTTCAGAAACGTGACAGTTTACTCTCGCGAGGGAGCTTGTTCACTTTCGTTCAGCCAGAGTACCAGACCTCTGTCGAGAGAGTGTGTCCACTCTGTGCAGCAGAGAGTTTCCAGCACTCTTGAAAAAGGAGTGAAATATGGGACAAGCGTTTACTCCCGCGAAGGGAGTTGCTAGCACTCTCTCACCGCTCTTAGTGTACGATTTGCTTTCTTTTGGTTTTTGACGAGTCAATCTCTTCATCTATCTTTTTGTTTTTTTTTTCTTTTGTGTATGTGTCCTGGGCACTTTCTCGAGAGCGTTGAACGTGTATATCCTGCAGGCGTAAGCGGCCACAAATGCCGCAGCGACTGCGCGTCTAACCTAAAATAGGCACCGTCGTTACGAGCTGTCCACGCAGTTAAGAGTGAACGAAACCCGTGTCGCGCAGCCGCAGGCTCGCCACAGCTTTCTATGAGGTATCTTCACTCTTTTCAGTTCGGCTTCCTCGCTTTCAACGGACGCGTTCGTAAACACCTCAAAAGAGGATGGAAAGCCAGCAGCTGCTGCAGCCACATTATGGATCGTGCGACCAAAACCCGCAGCATCGGCTGCGCCAGCAGCCGCATGTATACTTCCCTAAACTTGCCTCAACTTCTCAGGACCTTGTCAGCTTGCTCGCTGTCTCTTCGTTCCGTTATCACATACCGTTGTCAAGCGACTCGCGCTGGTCTCCGAAGGAGAAGCCTTAGTAAATGGAGAGAACAACATCGTTGCCGTTGTGTCCGATGCGGCAAGCGGCGTGCAGGTTTCTGAGAGAAGCGCGACATGTACTCGGCAAAGACAGATCGCTACCACCGCCTGCGTCGTGAAGCTTTTCGTGCGTGGAAAGCGAGCGAGCGAGTGAACGGAACTGCTGGCTACGACAGGTGGGAAGCACGAGTGCGCCTCTCGGAAGAAGGGTCGTGTGTCAACACCTTCGTCTTTATTCAAGCATATATCCTTTCTTTTTTTTCTTTTCTTTCTGTGGTGAGAAGGAAATGATGCGCGCACTTTGGCTTCGTTAGTGCGGTTTTATAGTAATTGTCAGCTTCTGGAAAAACTCAGGCTTTTCCTCTTATCAGCAGTGTCGTGTTTTAGCTTTAGTGCCTTCTATTTTTAATTACCTCGAAATATCCCTAAATGGGAAAGATAATGACGTTAGGGTGTTTTTAGAAGAAAAGCTAGATGACTAAAACGTGCCTCGAGTTACTGATGAATGACGGAGCAGGTCTCTCGTAAAATGACGCAGGTTACATGGAAACAATTTGTTACAATTACAATTGGTTTACTTAGAAAATCAATTGATGGCAGCGATCAACTGCATTCCCACGAAATGATTTCAGTCGTTACGAAGAAGTAATCGCGTAACTCTGTTCGTTTCTCCATTGATATTGTAGAAGTAATACAGCAAATAATATGACCAGCTGACCTCGCCCTTTCATTATGTCCTTCGCAGCGCTTCATACATTATTTCAACTGTCAGACGCCTTTCAAGATTACTCGTGTCCAACATCTCTCGCCTTCTCTTGAAAACATGAGCAGCGAGGATAGTTCGGCACACTCAGTCATGAGTCGACTCACTCAGACTCACTCAGACTCAGATCGGCCTGTGAGTCTGAGTTTGAGTGAGTCCGTTTGAGGAAAATATTGGCGAGTCTGAGTTGGAGTGAGTCCTAAGCTCAAAGTATATTTCTTGAGTGAGTCTGAGTGAGCTCCACCTTTTATTGCCGACCTATGGCCCTAACTACTGATCTTCAGCATTACTGTTAGCTTTATACCGGCTTACGTTTATACTCAAGTTTATTCACACATATGTCAATGCACGAGCTTTCATGCGCCACGTGAATATTTTTTTATCAAAGGCATGAGTTGTGTGGAGGGGTACCAAGACCTCCCCCTGCAAAGTCTTTCACGTTGAAGATCTTGATAAAATATCTCGTGTGAGTCGCGTATTTCATAAAAATGCCCTTACTGGATTGAAACCACTGATAACACGTATCTGAAGGTACAAGATCAAAAGACGTATCGGAGAGCACCGATTATGTGAGATATTGGCATTAAAGAGCATTGGCATCAAGATTGAAAAAAATGTAGTTTTCCGCTCACGGACTCATCAGTCGACTCACTCAGGCTCACTCCGACTCAAGTCAGGCCGTGAGTCTGAGTCTGAGTGAATCCGGTTGAGTAATATGTTGGTGAGTCTGAGTCCGAGTGAGCCCGGCTGAGGAAAAGTTTGGTAAGTGTGAGTCAGAGTGAGCCCTCAGAGCAGAATATATTGTTGAGTGAGTATGAGTGAGCTCCAACTTTTTTGCCGACCTATGGCAGCGATATCCAAAAAAGATGGTTGATCCCTCCGTCATAGGAATCGGAATAACACGAAAGGAAGGCGTTCCCTTACAGAAGTAACTGAATGTTTACTGTATACATTGACATAAGAGAGCTTGCGCAATGTATATTAATGTCTGGCAGCTATAGCACCGTTTAACGTGGATGCACCCACTTTGATGATTGGTGGTACATCTCCATCCCTACGACTAACGTCCATGTTAAATGATTACACAAAACATTGTGGTAGCTGTAGTAGTTAACGGTGAAAGCGTAATCAGAGAATGAGGTGTGATAGCCAGAAGAGCGTCGCATATTGGACGCAGAACTTGGTCGCCAACCCGCGGCATGTTAAAATGTGATTGAACACCACGACCGAACTAGAGGAAAACGCAAAGCGCGTCGCGCCGCCCTGCGGCCGTGATATTTCTCGGGGCGAGCGCGTGAGAGAGAGAGAGTACAACTTTATTAAGAGTCCAGTGCAGACGCAGAGAGAGAATAAACTTTATTGAAGAATTAGAGTACGTGGCTAATGCCGGGTGGAGCCTTCTTGTAGAGCCCCACTGGCCACGGCGGCTCGCCGGGCCTGGTCTAGGGTGCACCAGTTGGCTCCCCAGTGCCAGCTCGGAAAGCCGCGCCTCCCAAGACCACGTTGTGAGTATTTGTAGTGAGCGCACCAACCTAGATACTGGATGGCTGGCCGCTCGGTGCATTGGTAAGTGATATGTGTAAGTGTGGCTGTGTGGTCACTACACCAGGGGCATACCCCTGTTGTGTATACCTGTGGAAAAATTGCGTGTAGTTTTGATATGTGGGGATATGTGTTCGTTTGGAGGCGGCGCCAATCCCGGGCTTGTTGGCTGCTTAAGTTGGGATGTGGAGGGGCGTACTGGCGTCTTGTAAGGCGTTGGTTTTCCAATATCTGCCTGCTTGTTACACTTTGTTCTTCATGGTGCCATGTGAGATGTCCGGAGGAGAGTCCTGCGTCTCGGCCAGTAAGACGCGAGCTACGCAGTTTGCCTCCTTGTTCCCCCTCAGGCCCAGGGGCGTAGCCAAGGAGGGGGGGTGGGGGGTTCAAACCCTCCCCCCCCGAAATTTTTCAGTTTTGCTTGCGTATATATACACGCACACATACAACACGCACGAACATACATAAAGTATGGTTGAACCCCCCCCCCCCCCCGAAAAAAATTTCTGGCTACGCCCCTGCTCAGGCCGTCATGCCCTGGGCACCAAGTGACGCCATGTGCCTCCATCAACGTGGGCCCCAAATATCAGTGACGCATCTTGGAAGTGTGCCTCTAAGGTATAAGCGACATGCAGCTTGCGAGTCTGTCAAAATATATGCTGGGCGCCCCCTTCTTTCGGCTTCTCTAATTGCCAGGGCTATGGCTGCTGCCTCTGCGGTGGCACTTGATCTGGTGGGTAGGGACGCGCAGGCCACGACTTTGCTTTGGTTAGTCACTGCCAATGCATATGCTTGTTTTCTGGGCGTTGTGGCGGCGCGGGATAAAGACTGGCGTCGGTAAAGTAGGCGTCTGGATCGCTACTTCTCTGCAGGAGTTTTCGGGCTCGCGCTTGACGGCGCTTTTTGTTGTAGAGCGGGTGCATGTTTTTTGGAACTGGTTCCACGATGATTTGTTCACGTATTTGCTTGGGTACAATGACCGTCTCATCGCCACATATTGAGGGGTGAGAGGGTATACCAGCCTCTGTAGCAGTTTTCTTCCCTGGTGCGTTGTGGTGAGTCGTTCTCGCTGTGCGATTAACGGGGCGGCTGCCATTCTTCATACGTATTATGCATGCCGAGTTCCATGATTTTTCTGTGCTTGTGCTGTTCGGAAGTCGCAGTGCTGCTTTGTATCTGCTCTATTTCGAGCTTGCGTGTTGCCTGAAAGGGAAGAGCGAACGCGACTCGGCTGAGAACGAAGGCATGTACAAGGCGTACCGTGTCGGCCTCTGTCATCCCATCGTACTTCGCGCAATTCTAGCTATAAGGGATGCGATACTCTTTACTGTATGTTTGAGTTTGCCTATTGCAGTCTTTGCGCTGTTGTTTTCTTGCACGTGCATGTCTAGTATTCGAGCTACTGGGGTCCTGTTGATGATCTGTCCGGCAATTTCCAGCTGCAGCGCGGGTGCACGGTTGGACTGAGTGCGTGGGGGTCTATTTGCAAAATTCCGATTTGTTAGGTGCGCATGACATGCCTGCTGCAGTGAGGTAGCCTTGAATCATGTCTATAGCGGTTTGCAGTACATCTTGTCGTTCTCCATAAGAGCCCTTGTTGCGCATAGCGTAATATCGTCCACGTAAAAGGCACAGCCCAGGTTTGGTACAGTCTCCAGCTGGAGGACTAGTTTCCGTAGACCGATACTGAATAAAAATGGAGACAAGATGGAGCCTGAGGTGTGCCTTTCAGTGGGAGGTAGTATGGTGATGATTTGGTACCAGCCATGCCAATCTGCGCCTTGCGATTTCCAAGAAAATCAGAGGCATAGTTGAATATGCGTTGTCCACATCCTATGGCGGCAAGACCGTCTAGTATGGTAGAGTGCGCAATATTATCAAATGCTTTTTCGATGTCGAGTGCAACGAGTAGATTGTTGATACTACCTGGCGCTGGGTTAAGCACTTCCTCTTTGAGCAATAAAAAGATATCCTGGTAGACACTCCTCGCCTAGCCTAATCCGTACATAGATGTTGGTAGAGCCCGCCTTCTTCGGTGTATTGGTCAAGGCGAGTGAGTTAAACTTTTTCGAAGAGCTTGCCCACGCATGACGTTAATGAAAATGGGTCGTAGCTGTTCAAGGCTCCGCCGTTTACCTGTGTTTAGGTATGAGTACACACCTGTGCCAGTGTCCATTCTGCAGGTATCTTCCCACACGATGTCCAGAATTCCTGATTAAAGTGGTCCGTGATGGCTTGTAATGCTCATTGCTGAGGTTCCGTATCATGGCATTGTAATGCCATCCAATCCGGGCGCTGTATTTCCTTTGAAGCTTTGCGCCGCTGCATAAACCTCCGCAAAGGTTATGGGTGCGTCGAGCTCAGTGTTGGGTTCTCCATTGTATTCTTGACTTGGTGTTGGGCTAACGTTCGCTTGCGTTCTCCTGTGTAGCGTTGTTTCAGCTTTCTATTAACTGATCCGGATCACCTTGAAATTCCCCAGCTAGCCGTTGAAGGGTAGCGTTTGTTTCGGTTCTTGTTGCGGAGGGATCCAAAAGACTTCGTAGAATGTTCCACGTCTTCTTCGTGCTTAATGTGCCATTTAAGGAATCGCAGAAGGTGGGCCAGTTTTGTTGTAAAGTTCCTTTGAGTATGCGTTACTTGCTCCGTGATTTTCGCTATACGGAGTCTGAGTTCTTATTTAGCTTTTGTCGGCGCCACCGTTTCGTGAGGCCTCGACGAGCTTTCCCAAAAGAGCGTCAAGTGGGTGTCAATGGCAGGTGCGTCGGTAGTAGTTGTTGAAAGATCTTGGTGTTCTTGTCATAGAGACCCTTAATATACGGTGTCATTGGGCTATGGTTGTTGGCTTGGGCCCGTCTACTGCTTGTTGCTCTCTATATTTAGTCCAGTTAGTCAGTCTGGCTTTTCCGAGCGGGTCGCCGCAGGAGCTGTTTCATATGTATTTGCACAATGTTGTGATCGCTGCCCAGATTGTCGTCCAGCACACTCCAGCGCATGGTCGCGGCCATTGTTGGTTATGGTAAGGTCTGGTGTGTGTCCCTGTTGACACGTTTCCTATACGAGTCGGTATGCCGGTGTCGTGAGGAGTGTGTAGTCGTAGCGCTGTATCGCTTCTAAAAGTCGCGTACCTTTGGGTCTGTCTGCGCTATAACCCTTGTGGTGTGCAAGCGTTGAAGTCCCCAGTGATGATCAAGCGGTCGCGTGGTTCAAGCGTGGTGTTCAGATAGTGGAAGATATTGCTGAATTCTGCTTTTCTGTCTTGTGGGGGAGTATATGTTACATATAACCTGCCTCGGCGTCCTTTTTCGCTGGCCAAAGCGTTACGATAAGGTGTTGCGTCTCTTCGTTCGGTGCTGTTATGCATGTAGCTGCCAATCTTTCCGGACGAGTGTCGCAATCTTAGGTGTATTTGGATCTATGTACAGTTTGTAGCCAGAAACTGTTTTAGGCCTGGTTCCCACCTCTTGCAAGCAGATTACGTCAGGAGGGACCAGCACCGCCTTTATGTATAGAGTAAGTGTAGCCTGCTTGTTGTGCAGGGAACGACAGTTCCAGGACCATATAGTAAGATTCTCGTTTGCTATGCGTCGGTTAATTGCCATGGTGCGAGGAGGTGGGTGTGGTTTCAGCGTCCGAGGTAAGCATGCTTTTGGCGTCTGACTCCTGGGACCGCTGTTGGCTCTGCTTACGTCGACGCTTCGATCTTTGTAGAGGCTCTCATGAACGTATCGCTTCAGGTCATGAAATTCGGCAAAGAACTGTTTCATTTGGGCTTCTGTTTGCTGCAGTATGTGCTGTTGCATTAGCTGCAGTTGTTGTAAGTGAGGTTTGTTGCTGTTTGTTCTGTTCCTATATTGACTACAGGATCTCGTGGGGTGTCGATTGTGGTTGGATGTGCCATTGTCCCGCGACTTTTCGCTTGGGTGGCTAGTTAGTTTTTGAGAGGCCTGGACTGTAGTTTTCGGGGTGGCTCCCAATAATTGGGCGAGCTGTTTCTCGAGCCACATTATTTTGTTCTCGTATTTGTCAAGGCGTGTTTAAGTTGTTTGTTTTCAGTGATTACTGCTTGATAGTGTACGTTTGTGTGATGGGGGGAGTATGCAGACTTGGGAGCCACGGTTTCCGCCCAGCTTACCGGAAGTGATGATGCCTGTTGGGTGCGTCCTTGATCCCCGCCGTTGCTTTTGGCCCCCTCCTGGAGGAATGTGGTGGAGGTTCTGCTGAGTCGATGCTGGCGCGCTCTTCTTGGATGGCGAGTGCGGCTTTCTGCCTGGAGACCGTGAACGCGACCGGGAACTGTGCTTGTCGGCTGACTTGTAGGCGTTTTCTTCCTCTTGGGGGAGAACCAGCGGAGATTCTTGGTTCTCGGTGGGCGTTGCTAGTGCCCTGTTGAAGTTATCACTGTGGCCTGCTTGTACTTGCGGCCGTTTAGGCGGCGGCTTAAGTCTTGTTTGCAAGTGGGATCCCCTGTGAGATGAGCCTCCCCGCACGAGGCAAACTAATAGAACACGGATGTCCATCCGTTGGGTAGTCAATCCGCACAGCCGGCAAATGGGGCGATCCGGATGCGGGCAAACGTCCGCGCGGTGTCCTTTTTCTCGGCAGACCTTGCAGACCTGAAATCGTAGGGCGGAAGGGGTAGCAGCGGAGTTCACCCCCGTAATAGTAGACGGCACGAGGTAGCGTTGGACCGAAAATGTAATGGCTGCGCTTTTCGTTGTGCCTATCATTCTGGTAGTGATGATTCCACACCGTGCGTTCTGACACGTAGGTGCGCCATGAGAGTTTCGGTTGAAGTGTTCATCGGTACGCCGTGAATCACCCCTCTAGAGAGTATCGTCTCCATTTGCGGCGTAGGCACGGACAGCGTGAGCCCTGCCGTTAAGTACAAGGGTGCGTATCAGGCGCACTTTGTCCGCCACTTCCTCATATTGGTCGATAGAATCGCTATGTTTGACCTGGATGATTCTAAGGATGAACTGATCATCTCTGATGCCAGCTTGGCATGCCTCGATGATTGCTTGCGCAAGGTAGGAGTCAAAATGTTTCTCAGCGGGAGGCCCAGGTTTGGACGAATGACGATCTTGTAATCGTCCTTCGGCAATGGTGGTAGCTTGGCAATGTCTTGAATGTTGACGTGCCTGTCTTAACTTGGTCTGGGGCCCTGCGCTGCCGCGCCTCCGCTCCAGTGCCTCTTGTGCCTCTTGCTTGCGTTTCTTCGTGGATTTCGCTGCCTGCCAGCTAGCGTCCTCTTCTGCATGCGATTGAGCGCCGATAGCGTCTCGGCTCACCGTATCGTGCTCGCCCTGGAGTTGATCCTGGAGTTGCTGTGCCATCCTGGTCTAGGAGGTGGTATTGGTCGGTCGCCGCGTTGAGAGCCATGTAGCTGGATGAAGCTCCGACGCGGGCGTCCCCAGCGTCGGTGCAGCTGCCGGCGGCTCCCAGGTCAGCGTTTGGTGAGCGTCCATAGGGGTGGCGCTTTCTGAAGTCCTTCGGTACCTCCAAGTGGCAACAAATTCTCTTGAGTGGTGCCCAGGCGTTCTCGGATCTTCTTGAAGCTTATCGTAACGTTTTCTGGTGGTTGCAGACAGAAAACACCACTCAGTGCAGACGCAGAGGTTGCCCCGCGCCACCCGGCTACTCCCACGTTGGGACGGTCTAGCCTAACGGCCCTGTCGCGGGCGCACTGGACGGCCAGGATTTGGTCCTGTAGGTTTGGGCTGCGCAAAAGCGCATCCCAGTCGGCCTTGCTGTAAGTCGGGCCGAGCGACCCGCACTCCAAAGCATGTGAGCTAATGTAGCGGCCTGCCGCAAGCGGTGCAGCGGCGTCGGGGAATTTGTGTGGATAAATTCATTTAAGTGTGCTAAAGATGGGTACGAATGGGTTTGAAGTAAGCGCAACGAGACTGCTTGTGCTCGATTGGGGAACGCGGTTGTAACAGCCAGGTGAGGCAGGCGCGGTCGCAGAGCTATTTTGGTTCGGATTAGCGTGATGCTATGAGCGAGGCCGACGCTTTACGACGCTAGGGCTAAGGTCGCCAACTCGCGGTGTGTTAAGGCACTGACAAATCGAACTTCTATTAAAAACGCGCCGAATTGGCGGACGTGTAACGCGTTGCAGCTTTTAATCGCGGAGGCCACAGTAATGACGAATTACTTTACCTTACCGCTCTCCAGAGGGCAACACACCCCGCCGACGGGGAGTGGTAGATATAAAAGGCGCGTTTGTAGAGCCTCTAGATCTGTGACCGTGGCGCAGTGGATAGCGTGCCGGCATCTGTTGTTGCGGACCGAGCGGTCGTGGGTTCGATGCCCGTTGACAGAACTTTTTTAAAGACGATAGTCTTCTTGGGGAACTAAAACGCAGAAACTTTGGTCTGTCTTTCTGTTTGTCGGAACGTCCCTCGATTCAGCCACCCGGCCAAAGTTGAACCACTTGCCAAGGGCTAGACATCTTGAACGGTTGACTAGGTTCATACATGTGTACATTGTTGATCAAAAAGCAACACGTTACGCATATCTGAGGCAAACATCACTAGGTAAGTATTAGGTGGTGTGTTCTTTATAAAAATACATAGGTACGTAATTCTAGAGACCCTAGTTTCTTAAGCTGCGCTGAAACTTGCCTTCCTCCGTGCCCTCTGCACGATCTCATTGTTGTGTTTCGGTTTCGGTTCAGTATTGCACTGTACGAATGCCATGGGGCGCCGCTCTGGCATTCCTGTTTTACCCAGGCGACGTGTAAATAAAAGAGTGCGTAGAGAGTACTCGTTGAGTGCGGACGTTTCTTCTGCATCGGCGCTTCGCGCCAAACCGCGTGTTCGGGCTGGCTGGCGTCCCCGCCGGTCGCGTTGGTCACCGCCGGTCTTCGCCTGCTGCTGCGCCGTGACTACCACACTGTAAAAAGTTCACCGTAGTTTTTACGGTGAAAGCACTGGCAGCTGATGCTGCCAGACTTTTACCGTAAAAAAAACTGCGACCCGTATTTCAAGTTTACGGCATGCATGCCGTGTATATAATGATATCGTGTAGGAAAAATCTGGCCACTGTTTTTTCACTCCACAATACTTTTCCAGTAAAAATAACCACAGCCCGTAAAATCTACGTTGCACCAATTTCGTGTTATCTAGTGTTTAAGCCGTTAAATGTACGGTGGTTACACGGTATATTCATCGTTACACGGTGGCGTGTAAAACACGGTGGTGTGTAAATTCATCGTTAGACAATGCTGTGTAAAACCCCAGCAGCAACATTTTCTCGTGTTGTAGCAGACTGTAAAATATGGAGTGCACTGTGAAACATGCATACCAACATTTTCTGACTTTCTAACCTCTAGGCCGTAATATATGACGTGCCCTGTGAAATGAGCACAACGACATTTTGCTGGTTTTCTAGGTTTTCAGTGCAAAATGAAGACTAACATCCCTTTTGCGTATAGGCAACTGTCTGCCCATACTACTGGAACGTAACTCATGCAGATTTGTCAACTTAGGTGATTTGTAATGTACACAAAAGATATTCTCGATCTTCAATGCCCACGCTATTTCATGGTGTGAAATTCATTCGACCTGATTAACACAGTTGCAGCGCTGCTGTTTTCTACTATGCAGCCACGTATGGCACTCTGACTAAGCCTAAAAACTGCATGCTTGGATTGGGACACTGCTGTAATATGGGAAGTGTAACTATGCTGTGCAGGAAGACAATGCAGTGGAAATGGGCAATACTGCTATTTATTAAAGTTCTCCACACACCTGGATTCTGCATTTGGCATATGTCCATTCCAGGCACAATAAATAACTTTATCATAATCTCTTTGTAACAGTTTGATCTATCTTGTACATTTTTAGGTGTTCAAAAATCTGCAAAAAAGAAAAGAGCGTAAGACAATACAATATACTGCTCTTCGTGGAGAGACTATATAACACTACCTACGATGTGACTTTTAGGCTATGGAGGTTTAAATTAGAGTACTCAGGCTGTTAGCATATAATGAGCGGCCACAGCAGAATGCAGCATTGAAATAGTGGAGTGATTTCAGACATAGATCTTCTCACGGCACCTTTATATGAAAGAAGAAATCGGTTATAAAGAGACAGTTGTCTTAGTATCAGTCCGTGCTTTACTTCTATCATCAGCTTAAACATGTCTACTCTGAACAAGGCATCTCGAACTTTCCTTCTATTAACCCTTACCTAGTAGTTGCACCAGCCTCAGCGCCCTAGATTTATTAATTTCAGCCTCCCATGTCCTTTTTGTCACCACTACAGCACTTGCTATTGCTTCAAATCCACAGCTTCATCCAAAGTGACGATCTGTTTCTTTTTTACACTTGATGCACTGCCCATTCATATATTCTATTTAGTTTCAGCAACAACATCATTACTAGTATTTATTTCATAGTTTATTCTGTTCTCTTCCGGCCCTTTCATGTTAATCTTTCATTTAATCTCAACCTCATCTATTATCCTGTCCTATATGGGTGAGTAGTGGCAAGCTTTCGTCCTGACAGATACTGGAAAGCCGCGACTATGAGTACCAGCGAAGTGTATTTCACGCGATTCTTAGCTTCTCAATTGTTTCCCTCTTATTGCTTGAGTTAATGGTAACTCCATGGCCAAGCAAATGAACTTATTTATCAGTTCTATTCTTTCACGACTTATGGTTAACTGATGTTCTGTTCCTTACCAGTTGAACATTAGGTTTTCTTCCAACTCCTTGTTAGGTCCACCCTAGTGCTTCACTTTTTTTGTTTCACCATCATCCTCTGAAGTTGTCTCGTGATTCAAAAAATAAAACGTTATCATCACAAAATTTCAAATCGCTAAATAATTCACTACAAATTTTTACTTAAAAGACTCTCCAATTCCATTTCTCTGATGCCTCCTGTAAGCACACAATGAATACCATTGCATAGGTAGTCGCTCTATACTAGACACTTTTTCAAGGAGAACTTAGCTTGGGGCACAGTCAGAATAGATATTTGACATATGCTTCATCTGCAGTCTAGTTGCAAAACGATGACCCCCTATTTACATTGCATGGACCACAAAGCATTTTACCTCCTAAACAGGTAACGCAGCTGCTCTCAGGTCACTCCGCATCAACTACTGTCAACTTCTGATGCGTGTAATGAAATGGAAGTAGGTGAACTGACGCTAACAAGACTGTGTGAAATTAAATTTATCAGTAAGAGGTAAAAAACTAATGAAGCTAGGGAAGCTACCCAGATGACAAAGTAATCGATGCGCCCATCAGTAATCTGACAGTATAAAAGCCATAAGGAGAATGTCCGAGAAAAAATGGCACAGGCTTACTTAGTTTATCCCTCACGGTTTCTATGTTCCTCTAAGCCAGCATTTCCCTCGCTTTGACTGGACGTGTCTTCATAGCAACATTGACGAGCAAAATAGTTTTAGGCAAGGTTGCATTTGCAACATTGTGCATCCATACAGAACTCCTTGAAAATGCACAAGTGGCATCTCCAGCGGAAGCTACTCGGGCATAGAGCGAACCAAGCTGCCCAAAAATTGTGTTTAGATTGTTGGCTTTATTTTTGTACACTTATAAAGCTAGACTTTAGCCAGAAGTTTGAACATGTGAAGTTCATTTGCTGTAGTAGTAGTATGGACAACTGCTATGGTCCGTTGTATTCAATACTTCAACCTCAAGAAATGCAGTCAGGAATTGTGCTACTCACGTAAACATTCCATTCAGAATCCATGATTTTTTCGTCAAACTGAATATTTTTGGGTTCTCTTTCCTTGCTTTTTTTCTCAGCCTTGCTTCCATGGTCTGGGTTAATACCAAAAGTGCCCTGTGCAAAAGCAGGAAAAAAACAATGCTAAATATTGCAGTAATGAAGCTGCTCATGAGCTTGTACCCAGATTTGTAGTAATTTCCAAAATATATTAAAAAGTTATGCAGGTCCTAAATGTTGAAATTCGGTGTCTCAAGGCTATCCATAAATGTTGTTTATACAGATATTTCTCCTTCTTAGAAATCACCCAATCTAACATAAATGTTAACCACTAATCCGCAGCAAAGTTTCACTGTACTAGTATTGATTTTATGCTGCAGCACTGACTTAGTGATTTAAGCATCTGCCTCAC
The DNA here is from genome assembly GCF_013339695.2 of Rhipicephalus sanguineus. Lineage (NCBI taxonomy): Eukaryota > Metazoa > Arthropoda > Arachnida > Ixodida > Ixodidae > Rhipicephalus > Rhipicephalus sanguineus. Next base: position 38,825 of record NW_023616021.1, read on the forward strand.
ATGCGGATGGTGCGAGGTTCGATCCCCAGTGCGGCTGGGCGTCCGCCAGTGATGCAATGGGTACAAGCTTCCCTTGGCCTGCTGCTCGGCATATCTGCGGTATATTTGGGAACACTTGGAAAATAGGTCTTATATGTCACATTGAGTTCAGAAACATATCATGAGCCATGGTCCTCTTTGGCCAAGGTTGCTTTTGCACCAATAAATTCTTCGTCATCCGCGGCAGCATTATACTCTTGCCACGTCGCTGACTAGTTACACGCACGCTCACTCGCACCATCTGCCAACTTGAATTTGAGGATGAAAAGACCTTCAGAAGAAGTGCTACAGGATGGTAGGACGTCACATTTGGACGTTAAACCTCCGACACCCCTCAATAAAGGCATAATCATTAATATTTAAAAAAAAGTCGTCTCTTTACTGCAACAGCCTATGAGATAGCATTCAGGGCACGTAGTACATATTTATACACTAATACAACCCTGAGAATGTGGATTATGCGACTATTGTAAAGACCTCATTTTTGTTTCAGCCCACGCTGAGAATTAGCATCGAGGATGAACGAGAAAGTACCGAAGTTGGGTGCTTTAACTATGGAACACTGATTATATCTGGGAGCTTAAAAAAGGCACTCAGGGCAGAAAGTTGGCGTTCAATGGCAAATTAATGCGCCCTGAGATTGTTCTGTTACTAAAAATTGAGTTTTTGTAAGCTAGAAAAGACAAACGTTTAGTCGAAACGTCACTATTACCAGCCATCTCACAGGTGGACTGCAATAATTGTGAATGTGGATCACAGACGGTTGCCAGGCTTTTACTGCCACCTATTTCAAAAAAAGTCACGGGAACCATCCCCTCATATAAGTAATAAGTTTGAATCAAATCGGAGAGTTTAAATCAAATAGCAATTCTCACAGTAAACACGTATTTTGCGTTCAGACAAACGTCGTCAAAGTCAGAAAGAGACATAGGTGATTTTCACTGACAATGACCATGTGTCCTTAGAGCGGCGTTAAAGTTCCATCACCATAGGTACAGCAGGCTACTATTGGGAGGTGTTTTCAAGAGAAAATCTGTAGGATGCTTGCAGATACAACAGCAAGGACGAGACACCATCTTTGCAGATCTCTTGACACCACAATAAAGAAACAATGCTTATGTTAGCAGCTTTTTTTCTACAAAAAGGAGATGAAAATGCTCTCCAGAATGATTTAAATACACACCTTTGAACGAATTCCAAAGTAGACTACAATCTTTCAGCATAACAGACGTGAAAGGAAAAATAACTGGTGAATAACATGCAGAATACTGTAGTGACGTTCTCTAGCCGCTCCCAACACGTGGCGATCAACAAGAAGGTACTCTGGGTTCCACAGGTCCCCACCTAGGGTTAAGAGCACTGACAATGAAATGGCATTCTTAATAGTTCAAGTAGTTCCAGTTTTCATTTCAGCATGTATTGCGCAACTAAATGTCAGAAAAAAAATGAGACTAGTGCTAATGAATTGGGCGTACTGACACAGCTCCTGTATCATATGCTGATGCAACTGCAACAAAATGATGCTAAGTGGCTTCAAGTATGATTAGTTTTTATTTCAAGAATTTTCGTCACATTTTGGAACTTTGAAGAAACGCAACGTGTATTCCTCTGCTTAGTGTGCTAACAGAGGAGGTCACATTTTGCAATTATACAACCATCCAGTGCTGAAATACAAATGTATTTTGATAATCTAGGTTAAGTACAAAATAAATGAATTATTCAAGTCACAGCTTACAGTTGCAACCATTTTATTTGCTCTGCATGACTTCAACAAACATCTCATCCAATCGACAAGCATCCAACAGTTAGGCATACGGGCATGCAGTTCGGAAAAATCGCCCTGCGAGCTGTCACATTAAAAAGCGTACATTCAAGGCGCAATACATGTAAAAAAACGACGCTAATGTCGCAGTTAACAGAATATGTACTAAGCGAAAGATACCATTTGACCTCTCTTTCACGGCAGCCTCGGAAAGTCAACGCGAACCAAGACAGTTCCCGTAGCGCACGCGCACACGTGGAACTCAAACAGCTGCTGCTCCAGAAAAAGCTATTAAACATAACTATACAGCATGAGGCAACAAATATTACAGCACTTCAACGAAGAAAAAAAAATGCTTCCGCAACTATCACCGTTTCATTCTGCTTTTCGTGATGGAAAGAGCGCGAACTCCGACGAAACTACTGCAGCCTACCAAAAGTGCCGCATATGTGGCTAACTTCAAAACACCTTACATGCTGGCACGCAACACTAACATGGTGGTATCCCGTTCACAATAACTACATACCTGGTGAATGTAGCGAATATTGACGGCGTGCTGTGTGTGGCCACCTTAGAACTGGTAAAGGCCTCTGTTTATACTCCGCGTTCGCGTCAAGCCCGCGGCTGCGGGAAGCTGGCGACGTCAGGTTCGTCAGGTTACGATTGACGCGAAAAACCAAGAGCACTCTATACTCCCACTTCCGCGCCGCAGTACACGCGCCTTGACGCATGCGCATTTGAGTGCACTCGGCGTCCCTTCTTCACGAAGAGACGCAGACGGAGTGCCGTCTGGGTAACGTCGCCGGCGCGGATGCAGCATGTCGCAATCTCGCGCCGGCATGCAGCCGGGCGCGCTGACGGACGCCGGACGCGTCGTAGCGCCGCGCGTCGGACTATAAAGGCTGGTTCACACCGGCGACTAGCAACGGTCGCGCGACTAGTTAGTCGCAAAGCGACTGGTCGCAAACGGTCGCAAATGGCCGTTTTCGGTCGCAAAGCGACTGCTTTGGCTCAGTCGCTCGCTGCTCGATTTTTCAGTCGCGCGACTGCAGTCGCAGAACGGCTAGAACCAATCAGCGAAGCCCAGAAGTGACGTCAGCATTTCTTACATCCGGGCTCATTGCTTTTTTTTTTAGTTTTTATTGCGCTGGCCCACTGCCGCCAGATACAAACGAGTGCGTTCCTCTGTGCCACCATGGCCACCGCGGAGTACTCTGCCGAACTTTTGATAAACGCGATCAAAATGTACCCCTTCATATACGACAAGCGGCACCCGTGCTTCAAAGACCGCACGAAGAAGGACCAAGCATGGGCCGAGATCGGAAAGATGTTCGGCATGTCGCGTAAGTACCAAAATTTCGTGTTTGAATTGATAGACAAACAAAAACGGTTGTGTAGTTCGTCGCTGGTGTTTCAAGTACTAGAGAGAAAAGAGAGCAAGATCGGTATTGTACTGCTAAGCGACATGGTTAGTTTGCAAATTTGATCTTTAACGGTGTGTTGATTGTGATGAATGCGATCGCGGTCGTTGTGCACGTTCATTCTCGCGACTTCTGTGTGCCCGCAACATCGAAACCTACGTGACAGCACATTGCATGGTTGATGTGAAAGTACGGAAGCACAGTATTTTTAAGAATACAAAAGTTAGTAACAACGGATGCGCAGACGTACTACGTGAGCTTCGTTATGTCGCCTTGCATATTGTTGGCGTACTGAAACGGCGCCGTGATAACCGTCGCTGTCGTGAAAATGCAGCATGCTAAAGATTATTCTATGCTACATAGCGTCTTCACAAAGGTTCCGACGTACGAAATGTTGCTCGCGGTTCCTCATTTGCCTCGCGCATCTTTCCTGCTGTGATTTTGCGTTCTCATCTAGCCAAGGCAATGTGTGCTTTTGCGGGAGTGCAGCCTTTGCAATGCGTAATATCAGTGGTCGTCGATGGCGTGTCGAGTCTGTTGTTTCATAATAGAACTTTTTGTTGGGCTAGTTGGTACATGCTGTTTCAGTGGGAGGAGAGGGGGGGAAGGGAGGAGGGTACGCTTAGCCCGCGCTAGCATATTCTGGCTACCCACTTGCAGGTGTACATTTTTAAAAGAGGATGCAATTGTAGCTTCTGTTGTGTGCAGAGCTTGTGTACAATGTGCCTCTCATATTTCCGTGAGCACTCCATGAAAGTGCGTGTAATTAAGACATGCAAAACATGTTTATTAGCACTTGCAAGGTGTCAGGATTTGTGAGTCGGGCAGGCTCTTGAGGCCACGGCGTGTGCAATCGGAAAAAAAAAATTATGGCAGTATTGCACTGGTCGTGCCAAGGCTGAAGGGGAAGCGCAGCCGTGTGGAAGGGCCCCTGTTTCTCACCATTTTTTCCCTTTCTTCTGATTATTCTATCTGTATACTTATTTCTTTCTCTCTCTGGATCCTTGCATCTTTATTCCTCTTTCTTCCCTGTGATTTTTTCACTCTGTGCTTCTTTCTCTCTCGTTTCTTGTTTTTCTTTTTATTATCTTACTGTGCTTTTTAAAATCAATTTCTCGTGTCTGTATCTATGTGTTTCTATCTTTTCATGTTTGTGTTCCCTTTGTTTCTCTCAAAATTTCTCATCTTGCTCTCTCTCTCTCTCTCTTTACATTTTTTCTTTCTTTTCCTCTTTTTTACACGTTCTTTTTTGTTTGACGACACACACTCGCTCCTGCTGTACACGGTAGTGGGGCTTGCGCAGTACCTGCGACACATACCCACCTGAGGAGTTTTGCACAATGGAGAACAAGTTAGTGATTGCTTAAACAGCTTCACTGTGAAGATAATGAATGGATTACATGCCGGTTCATGAAGATGAGTTTTTTTACGACAGAACACTAGTTGCCGACAGCATAAACAGCCTCTCCGTTAGAACAGCCTGGCAGACACCCTTAACACCAAGAACACTGTACATCACGTAGCTCTCAGTGTACTTCATTGCGTCAGCCGTGATGGTATGTAGATTTAGGTGCACGGTAAAGAACCCTAGGTGGGTGAAATTTATGGAGCTTTCCACTGCGGCGTCTCTCAATCATGTCGTGGTTTTGGGATGTTAAACGCCAACCATTACTATTAGTTGAGATGGCATGTGGTTGATTTGCATGCCCAATATTCAGATTTCCAGGGTGCTGCAACTGAAGCCACATCTCTTAAATGTTCTGGTCAAAAAATAGTTCATAACTCTGCAGTGATACTGTCGAAAATTCCAACAGTGAGAGAGTGTGCACAAGGCATCATTGTAGCACGTGCTTTATTTTCAGGCATTCTCGTTGAGAAACGGTTCAAGAATCTGCGAGACATCTTTAAAAGAAAACAGCAGGAGGTACGTGACAAACAGCGAAGCGGAGCCGGAGCAGCCGACATTCCTACCATAAAATGGCCCCATTTTGAAGCCATGCTCGAACTCACCGAAGTTGAGTCTGAGCCTGTGGTGTAAGTTTCAATGTTTCTTGACAATCAAGTACTGTAAGGCTAAATGTACCTTTTCATGTGACTGGAATGAATACACAAATACACACACACATATAAATGCACATAAATACACTGGTCGCAAGAACTCATTCACAGTGGACATGCATGTGATCATGAATGTGGCGACAACATAGTATTTTGATGCAGAACAATTGGGGGTACAGCAGCAAAGTGTTAACTCTGTGCATCATTCTTTCAGGGTACTGTGCAACATGAGTGAGACTGACCAAAGGTAATGAACAAAGCTCACCCTTCATTGAACAGAGGATTGCATGTTTCAATTTCCGCAACACAATGCATGAAAATAACGCAAAATACACAATGCATGAAAATAACGCAAAAACATAGCACAACGTACAAGTGGCAGGTGGACAACTTCACAAAATAGGGCTTACGCGTGCGACTGCTGAAGAGCGCACTGCATGTATTTCTGTGCTTGCCATAGGTCTCAGTAACCCAATGAGGGAAAGCTTAGTGCAAAATCTAAAAAGCTGGAGGGGAGATGGCAGGTTTACCTTCAATGTGTCCATGAGGCCGTTCATAGCAAGGCATTGCACATATACATTACAAAGAATGCAGCATAAGTGCACTTACATTGAAGCAAAACAGTAAAAAGTATTCGAAAATGTATGCACAAGCACTGAGAGACTTACGCAGTGCATCTTTTCTTGCAGCAGACACATCACTGCAGATGAAGGTAACGAGAGGTGAGCATGTACAAAAATTTATGGCACAATGAGCATGCACCTGTCCTGGCAGTTAAGCACGCATGGCCTTGGACTTCTAAGTGTGACTTTCCATTTTGTGGTGGTTTTATAGTGTAAAATTATCACAAACATAAGCATGGTTTAAAGGTGTTTTGCAATCCGTTAGCTCGCCCCAGCCACTGCATTTTCAAAAAGAAATCCAGCGCTAAACATTGCACAGAAGTACACAGGAAGACATGACGGGACAGGTGCTGCGTTTGTGTGAATCTGGTTATTGGTCAACGCTAGATATTTTTGAAAAAGAAAAAATATGCATTAGCAACTAGCCCCAACACGCGTTTTCTCAAGTGAACCATGCATTTTCTGCACACATAGGAAACACATGCACGTCGTTGTGTTCTTAACAAGTGTCCAGTTATAAACCAGTGCAGGCCCAGAGTTGGTTGCATTACAAGCGAGGCAAATAATCTTAAGCATTAATGCATCTGTACCAGTGAAATGATGCTCACTAAGACACGCAGCATGTATTCAAGAAGCGTAACTGACACCACACACAGTTTTTGATCAGACCCAACGTTTATACAGCCATTTCAGAATGACTGCATAAATTTGATGCATGCAGCCAGTGAGATCTCTGTTGCAGATGTTCACATTTAAGTCCATACATAGTGTATGATGACCAACATAATAAAAACATCGAACTTGTGCTTCTGCACATCATTCATACAGTCATGTTATGAAAAGAAGTAATGCAAAGACTTGGTGTAATGGTAATAACCCCTTGAGTGCACTCGTGTTTGCAGCTGCACGTAACACACACCTGATGCAAAGAATGCTAACAGTGCATGTACCACTAGCGTTGTCAAATACATGGAAAAGAGTTGTCATCACTGCAGTTCAGCGCCAGGGCCAAGTCATGCAGTGGACCCCGAAACCTCCGAGGACACGACTGAGGAGACCGTTGTGGACCCCTGCAGCAATGAGTAAAGAAATCTGTGAATTCTACTAATTATTCACAAACACAGCCCATTTCAAGTCATCCTATTACGTCTGATTAACACATTTTGTAACTTCCTTGATGTGCTTGTATATTTGGAAAATATGCCTGTTGTTTCTGCAACAGATTCTGCTCCATGCAATTGTAATGCTGCGTAAGTTGTATTGTAAAAGTGGTTTCTGTTGCAGTGACGTCACGGCAACCACCTCAGCAGAACAGCCACCCTTGAAGCGGTGTGTAAGCAATGTGTTTTACGTTCTCCTGGCGCGAGATCCCAATTAAAATTCCTCTGAAAAGGCTCCGTTTCTGCACATTTCAGCAGTATGTATAATTCACTGCAGGTCACGAACGTCAAGGCGGCAGAGGGGCTGTGAGGGTGCTCGGTGAGATATTCCATAAGTACTTGAGGATGAACTTGCAGAAATTTTTCTTACAACCCAACACATGCTACAAAACACAATGCTTTATCAAGTAATAGTGCAACTGCAGCATTCATACGAATGAATCACAGATCACACTTCCTGTACAGCACTGCAGGAGAGAGCACAAGCCAGGAGGCTGTTGCACAGGCGTGCATGGAGCACCTAGAACACATCAGGGAGAACAGGGGTGTCATCAAAAAAGATAGTATAGGTTTTTTTGCACTACGTACCGATGCCCGCCTCAGAGAGCTACCAGTGCAGGTTGCGCAAGACATCATGCATGCAGTTGAAGTGATGCTGTACGAGGCAGAAGTCAGTTTGCGTTGAAGCAATGTAGAAACTTGAAGGGCTCATATAACACCTACTTTATTTCGTGTACAGGGGAAGCTGTAGTTTTGCTTGAAATTCAATCCACTACTCCCGTTTTCTTGTTACGTTTAACACAAGTATGACACGTACAAACTTTTTTGCACGCACGAACTTTTTAAGTAAATCCCCCCTCTTAAGTTACCTACAGACATCGCTTCCTCTCTAGAAGATTTCTTAATAATAATATCTGGGGTTTAACGTCCAAAACCATGATATGATTATGAGAGACGCTCTAGAAGATTTCTGAACGAAGCTCAAAGGTTATTTCCATGTAAATGAATTATGCGTCTGTGCATCCATTCGTTGTACACAGTAAAGTTTACATGTATGTTAACAATTAGTTCCGAAGAGTTTTTCTTCTTGCTTTTCTTTTTTTTACTTTTTTCTTTTTTGTGGTGCTTTGCTTTCATTTATTCGCGCCGTATTAGCTGGAGCACGATTGTACTATTATGAAATTGTATGTGCATATGGAGATGTATGTATGTATATGCGTATGGGTATATATACATTTGTATTATTCGTATTACTTCTTGTTCCGACTAAATATGTGCTCTGTTGCTGAGCTACCAGTTTGCATACATGTATTACATTTTCTTTTTTGTTATTGTGTTCTGGTCTTACCTGTTCGAATGTGTGCTCTGTAACTGAAAACGATTCATTGTAACTCCCCTATGTAATACCTGCTTAGGCCTTAGGGTACTTGAATAAAAAAAATGCAACAACACTTGTAAGCACAATTATCATTAATAATCTGAAACATATGCTTACACAGTAGATTCTCATTAAACGGAAATATCATAAACAAATCGCTGCTTAAATGAACAACTGTCTTTTGACCGATTGGTATTACAATCGAATTCTGCACCCCCGTGCATTTCTCAGTGGACAAAACTCCTGTTAAACGGATCACATTTTCCTGGTCCCTTCAGGTTTCGTTTAATAAGAGTCTACTGTATTTGCAGATGAGAGTAGTGATTTCTAAGTCAAAGGTTGTATATGTCATCCATAATTTCGTAGATGAAATGTACGTAAACTAAGAACGTGGAAGGTGGTGACACTGCTAATAGTAGCAATGCACACAAAAGATCTCCGATGGTTAGTGAGAGCGACAGAATGTATACCAAAGTGTAGGAAACAATAAAGAGGAGTGCAGAATAGTTTATGGGGGTAATCAAGCTGACATATTTGCAAGCATTAAATGTAATGAGCTCACTCAATTCAGGGTAAATTGCAGATCACTGGGAGAGGCCTTTGCCCTGCAGTGGACAATGATGACGACTATCGCAATACCCTATAAACAGTGAAGTAATTTGTGTAATGTGGAAGGCACCATTTTTGCCACTTTGTATTGCGTTAATTTGTGAAAGCTTCGGACGTGTGAGAGAATTTTTCTGGTGTACCAGTGCGTCAAGATGAACATAAAAAAAAACAATGGTGGTTTTTCTTTTTAGTGTTGCGAAACTTGCATAAAGTTTGGGGCTGTTAGTGAAACTTTTACCTGTAATTACAGTGTGATACATACTCATGAGTCAAGTGCAAGAATGTTCGTACGTGTGGGAATCAGCTGACTATAAAGTGGAGGTGCAGTAAGTGCACTTGACATGTTTATAAGTAGGAAAGTGGCATGCATGTTACTAAGAGAAGAGTTCTTTTGAAGATTTGTGCCCACGTTCTTAGAATTTTAAGACAAGCTTGTCTACTGCTCATTGCGAAGGCAACTTTTAGGTTACAAAAAGAAACGTTCATTATGAATGTTCATAGGCCAGTTAGTGTAACCATATCTAGCATTGTTTGCATATCTAGCATTGTGCAACCATATCTAGCATTGTGAGCAGCATTGTTTTTAAATGCCATCGAGTTGGAGTGCACTCCTGGTGGTGGTATGATTTTGTAAATGTCACTTGGACACATTCCTTGCAAGCACCATAATGTCATTAGGATATATCACAATAACATCCATGCATGTTGCACATGGGTGGCATAATTGTTCTTTTGCTGTCCACTTTGTCTCCACTACATTTAATTGACCTGTTAGCCATCATGATGTCATCATAAGAAATCTAAGTTACAAGGTTTGTTCCAAACCAAGGTTCACAATCGATTTTATATGCGTCAAGTAGATTTGAGGGATTCTCTTCAAACTATATGCATTTGCATATGATGACGCTGTGACGTTTGACGGAATTCATCTGAACAAGTGGCAAAAGACGGCCTAGTTCACACATGCCCCCAAGAAGGCATTGACAGCTCAAACATGGGACGAGGAGAAGAAAGGTGGCTTGCCCTCGTGCTTTCTTTGTCCTGTGCTTGCACGTTTAATCCCTACTTTAAGGCAATTTCTGTGATAACTGAAGAGATAAAGATGCAATAAGTCACATGTGTGTATTTTAAAATGAATCATGTATGTGTTTTATGCATATATTTGTAGATGAATAGTTTTTGTTGCAAGATTAATCTGTTGTTGCGCTGGTGTGACTTTTCTCTTGTTGTTATGTGGTTTGCTCAAAAAGAGGCCATGTACGAGAAGTTCTATAAGCAATAAAATGCATTTACAACACACCTTGAACTTGTATACTTCAAGCGCTGTTCACCACTTTGTCTTGCCAGGGAACTTGACCGTCTGTGACGAAGTGGTGCGCCAGTTTGTCTCGCACTTGCTTCGCATACCTGCAAGGCATAATGCCCTCATTTAATGCAGCAGGATCATGATGGAGGACACACACTGCAAGAGAAGCACGCTAACCTTCCAAACCCAACATATAGTTGGAGTTTAGTGCCGTAACCATGACACTATACTGCCAAAGTCTGCCTAGCTTTTGATGTAATAATGAGCGTTACCTTTCTTGTGCGTTTTCTACGGTATCTTCACAGTTTGTGGTGGAATGCATTTTTGCTGATTAGCACAACTTTCGAAATGTCAACTTCTATTTATGTCAAAGCTCGGCAGCTGTTCCCTTTCAAACAAAGCCACTGTTGTACACTTTTCAGAGCACTGTTACCCTATACATGTGTTTCTCATTTTACTAGATGTTCACTGCTCAGCAACGGATAGAATGGAGAAGAAATGAAATGCCTTCACTACAATACGTCCACTTTGGTACCCCACATATTGGGCGAGAAAGAAGGATTGCAAAAAGGATGTGTGTTCAGCAATGACATGAGAAACTCCATGCAAACAAGGAATTGCTTTGTTACACATCCAAACGTTACAAGGAGTGTAGATTACAACGAAATCATTTTCTTTAGCCATTGTGTGTACATTTCACTAAATTCCTTCAGTGCATACATTTAATAGTAATGCAGACATTCATTACACTGACATGCAACCATAGGCATGCACAAGTGGGGGGCAAGGGAGGCGCCTTCTCCCACTAATCATCTCAGGGGGACGACAAGTCTGCCCCACACCTTCACTCAGTCGTACCTGTGTCATCATTAAAAATACAAGGTTATGGCCAAGGCTGTTTTTGCTGCTAATAGTGGTCGAGGACCACTGATGTTGCATTCCAAGAGTTGTTTGCTTCCTATTTTTACCCCCCGGAAGCTGGGGCCCACAGGCAGGATGTTGTGGGAAGCACGTCATTGCTACATTTTCATTTTTGTATCCGCAGTCGGTGGGGTGGTAGTGCGGTGATACCTGCGCCCCCAAATGGGGGGGAACATGGCGCATGGCTGTGCATGCTATTTCAGAACGAAGTTGTGGTCTACGTTCTCCCATTGTTTCTTTGGTAACACACTTTCATCTAAAAAAGGATAGCAGGGGAATCTTAAGGGCTCGTTTTTCTTTGTTAGACACAGCACTAATTAGATCTGACACACAAGAAAGCTAAGGAAAGTATACAGGATGTTGTTGTAGTAATTACGATGTAAATGTGAAGCAAGCAAAGTAGACGTAAGCATAACTTGCCGCTGGCAGGGACCAAACCTGTGCCCATAAATGTCCTTTAAAGTATGCTGGTGGGTAACTGCCACTGTAGCTCAGTTGGTAGAACATAGGATGCGACATTGGAACGTCGTAGGTTCACCCTGCCAGAGGCAAGTTATTTTTCACCACTGTACTTTCCTCACATTTACATTGCAATTGCTAACGACATCCCCTACGCTTTCCTTGGCTTTCTAGTCTGGTAGTTGTAATAAACTATCAACTACTGAAACTTAAAATTTGAAGTAGTAAGAATTCACTAGTTTGTCAGCAACACGGACAAGTTGTCATACACGAAGTTTTCATTGTTGAACATGTTTTCTTTTAAAAAGTGCGTTTGAAAAACGTCAATGCAGAGCTGCACTTTTTCACGTGTGTTGACCTTGAGCTTGTACACAAAACCTACTGTCGGAGCACGGTTTCAGAGATAGTGCCATGTCCCATATGATAACACCAAATGAAACATATTCATATCACACATGTGTCAATTCTAAAGGCAGAGGTATGCGTGCCACTGCATGGCATCAGTCAGTACATAGAATCAAAGCGTACCTCGCAGCATTGCAGCCAGTAGGTCTCGGTGGCAAGAGCGCTCCACCGACTGCTTCCTCGTCCCTCCAACTTCCAGGTGAAAGGCGGCCTTCCCAGTCCTCGCTGCCTGTGGAACCAGGCGGGCAATAGGCGGCAGAGGATGCTGCGGACTCTTTAAGAAGAAAGTTGTGCAACACTATGCACGCTCCAATGTATGCCTTTATGTTGCCTTCTTTCGCCTTAATGGGTCGTCGCAGCATCCTCCACCTTTGTGCCAGGATACCAAAGGTATTCTCAATGACGCGGCGTGCCCTGGTCATTCTGTAATTGAAGACGCGGCGCTCGTGGGCCTTGCTGTCGTCGTCATGGAGTGCTGAAAAGGACAACACTGAGCACTGTAACAAAAACAACCTGCACAAGTCTTCTTTCAAGTAGAGCTATCACTATTAATTACAAATGAAAAATGCGGTCAGCCATGCACTGTCTCAAGTTTGATCAAGTAAAGCTAACTTGCCATCATAGGCGTTACTCTAGGGCACTTTGAAAGACCTCGATAAATCTCATTAGCTATTTAGATAGAGAAAAATCAGCGAAACTCAAAATGACGAGAGAAGAAGGCACATTCAAGCACACGCTGCCGCCAGTGTGTGTTTCAATGTGCCTTCCTTCTTTCTCACTGTATTGAGCTTTGCCGGTTTTTCCGCATGTAAATATGAAGTTTGTAAATATGAATATGTAAATATGAAGTTTTCCAGGCCTCTGATGTATTATTGGCTATTGAAACATTTTTCTTGTTACTGTTCTGACAACGTCTCACGAGTAAGTACTGAAGGCTGACCACTAATGTGTTGTATTTGCACCTATGCATGTGACATTTTTGCACAACACCAAGGTATCCAATCAGGAGAGGAGTGTCCCGACATTTTTTCCCCACAAATTGCAGTTTCTACATTTCTGCAGACAGCTCAAGTGTCACAATTTCATTGTAAGGTTAACATGAGATGGCAACAGAATATGTGTATGTGGGTAAAAGCACAGTGCAAGCCCATTGTAGTTTCTTTTCACTTTACTACTTGGCAGCATGCGTCCAATGACATTTACTGCTAAGAATTCCTAAACAAGTCAATTAGGCATATAGGATTTCTTTCTATAAAAAGGTATGCCTTCCATCTTACTGCTCATTGCGTGTCTCTGTTAATTGCAAACTAACTCTGAAAGGGCATGTGTGACCTACAGTACACTGCAACCTGCTTCCTTTTTGATGATGTTCCATAGAAAATGTGTGTTGGGCTTTCGAAATTTCTGGCATACCTTTCTGCCATAATGAGGATGTTTGTGTATGTATGGCATGGAGTACTTGTAACGTTAATCAGCTGAAGCTCTAGTGCGAACTTTTTGCGGGCTACAAGGAAACAAAATCGACGCAGAGAGAACAACATGGGGCAACTCTCTACGTTGACTTCATTTCCTTCTAGCGCACAAAATGCTTACACTATGTACAACCAACTGGCCCCTACCCTGGCTCTTCTGAACCTGTAGCCTGAGGGTTAGAGTTGGTGGTAGTTAAATTCTTCGAAATTATTCATAATTTGTGTATGTAGATTTATATGAACAGAAACAAACACGTTTGGGGAAAGGGCCAGCAAGTTACCCCCGCACAAACGCAAAATTTCGGCTGCACCCCTATTCATCAGAGAAATGCACGTTTCAAAAGACAAAGGCATTCTCTATGCCAAAATATATTATGTCTGTGTGCATCTGTTTCATTTTCCTTTCCGAGTGCAGACTAGAGTGCTTGTAATAAGCTTTGTTTTCCAGTGTGGCATCCTCAACCCTCCTCCTTTGTGCATGTTCGTAGTTATAAAATTCCATTCACTTATAACGACCATCATCCTTATTGTCCATAAGCAGCAGCTGAACATTCTATTGCAATTAATATGTGTATAAGCACTGCTGTAAGCCTGACAGCTTATGCTGCCTTTTACAAAAGAGCGAACACAGATATTGAGATCTTCAGCCACCTATGCTGCGTCGCAAGCCACAACGGCAGGGATTACAGTAGCATATTTCCTGCACAGCTCCTTTACATAAACTGAAAAGATCTAAGCATTTCATTCCTACACTCTTAACTTACTCCGTCTTGGGTAGGGCCGCATCATGTACTCCTTCAGCGGGAAGGCCTCATCACCAACGAAGAAATATGGGAGAGGACCCTCGTTGCCAACAGGACTCATTGGCGGCAAGCCCAGTGCCCCCAGCAAAACTTTCTTTTGAAGAGTGGAGCGAGAGAAAATCCCGCCATCACTCTCGCTTCCAGGGTGCCCAACTTCCACGTATATGAACCTGGGTGAAAAATAGTGTTTCACTAAGACTTTGAATCAAGTATGTAACCAAAGGCCACGAATACTCAGTGCACTGAAACCAGCTGTTTCTACGAAGAATGTATTTTGGGAACGAACCATCATTGCATACAATAATCACTCATTATTAGTTGAGTGGTGTGCAAGAGAACAAAAACACTATTCTTCTTTTGCGCACCATCGATCTCCAGTGAGTTACCAAATCGCCTAGCAGTCCGTCCTTCTGAAGGGTGGATTGCTGTGTACCCTTGTGCTGTGCTGTGTACACTCGTGTACACATGGCCATGGCAAGTTATACACGTCACACACTTTGTTGCATATCACTTGCCACTTTGTGAGAGTCTCTAAATTAATGAAAATGCAAACATAAATTGCAAACTAACTGCGATAGCTTAAAATGTTGATCCAAGCACACATTGCAAAGTGAAAACCCAGAATCACCTGTATTGGGCATCACACACAGCAAGCAGCGACTTGCTGAAGGACCGTTTGTAATTGAAGTCCACGGACCCGGAGTTAGCAGGGCACTCTATGGTCACGTGCTTTCCGTCAATCGCTCCAAGGCAGTGAGGGACATTCCACCTCTCGTGAAACCCCTGTGATATCTGCAGCAATAGAGGAAATCAAATGCTCTATATAAAGTGGCGAATGCTTTAAAATTTACATTCGGTTGCCTCAAATACTAAAACCACTCCCCGACATGCATACATACTGTGCTCTTGCATTTGTAGCCAAAAGTGAGTCTCTCTCGACTAATACCTTCAGGGGACTTCAACGTCAATATGAACATTGTAATTATGACAGAGATTACGACACTCATACTACGCCGAAGAGGTTGCATGACAGTTCATAATGAACTCTGACAGGCAGCCTGCAATTGCTACTGAAATGGAATATTTATTTCAAAACATATAACTTATTCAGTGCGAATGAACATAAAACCACGGGTGTTATTAATCTGGAATAGCGACCATCCTCATGTGTTCCAGTGTGTTGAGAGGGCCAGGGTTAGGAGGCGCAAAACGGAATTGCATCATTCCCAGTTGAGTTGACATACATTTTATCATTTCAGTGAAGCAGTGTTTCCAGTGTTTTGCCACGGCGTAGTTCAGTTAACCTAGGCTGATGGGGCTTGCAATGCATTTTTACATGCATACACATTCATTCTAATCTTATTTCACACATCAGCTATGTGAAAAAATGTGGAAAACGTTAAGAGCAAATCTCACGTCACACACTCCTCTGATGACTGGGTTACCTTTAAGTAGTGTTGGATCAAGTTTTCCAGTAAAGCTGCTATTGTCTGTGGACAGCCTTCACTATGAACACTTGAGAACTTGTCTGATGAATGCGCACACAAATTGCTCAAATAGCCGTTTCATGTCTTTAAGGACCAATCTATTACGCAGTGCCTGAAGGTAGTGTCGTGAAGCCTGTGCCTATTTGGTAATGTCCTAACTACATTTTAATTACGCCACACAAAGCAGTACAAGCAAGCAATGTGTCTTGTTTGGCTGCTACAAGCCTGCTGGAAAAACAAGCATGGCATACCTTCATCCACTCATCTGCCGTTGAAGGGTGCTGGAGGTACAGTGGCTCGAGTACAAGCCAAAGGGCCTGAGTAACCTCCGCCACTATAGAGCTGACTGTGGACCTTCCTGCAAGAAAGTTAAAGGCCACGTCCCTCTGCGTCTCGCCTGTGGCCAGAAACCTGTCAAGGCAATAAGATACAGCATTAAGGAAATCAATACACTGAAATTGGCATGTGTTAGGTGCACTGCTCAGCCCTTATGATGGCAATCCTTTCCGAGATAGCATTCTTTATTAAGTCAGGTACCTTCACAAATTATTTCACTTTACATGTGACTGGTCACTTAACATTTACTGCTTTCTCAGCGCACTGCTTGCGCGTTCTGCAAGCAGCTGCATATGCAGTGAATATTCCTGTGTGTACTACTATGAAACAAGTGCTTCACTTATATCACGTATAAATACATGCGTGCTTCAGTTATACACATTTTGTGGAATCATAAGCATATATCAGACTCTTCAGGGATCAGCGTATGCGCTCACATTCCTAGTCAAGTTCAAAAAGGGCTTCCAACACATGCTCGTAGCAATGTGCAAGGGATGCATTTCTGAAAAGTTGTAGCTGCAAGGTGAATCTATTTCTTGCGACACACATCGCTGTAGACTATTGTTTAAAATAACTCTTACACGGTGCACTGCTGCCTACAATACGTTGCGTCACTGCCAATTTAACAGAACACAAGCATTGATGTAGCAAGGGGGGGGTTAAACTCTCCCCATGTTTTTTTTAAATTTCTCATGTGTACATGTGCAAGCACGCGCAGACACACACGCACACACATACATAAAGGGTGGGTGGTTGAACGCCCTCCCGCCCCCATTTTGAAAAATATTTCTGGCATAGGTATTCTTTGAGTGCCTCAAGCAGGAAAGTGATTTGTCGTGAATTTAATGCCTGCATCCTTGCACACGCTACCTTCATTGTAGTAACTATCTGCTTCAAATGATTCCTGTTATAATAGGCAATTGCGCGTTACATAGTATCTGCACGTCAGGAAAACAGAAAATGGGAACTGAAAGGTTCACAACTGGTATGTGCACACTTTCTCTAGGTCCACACTAAAAGGACGAACATCATGCCTTTGTGTAGCGCATGATAACATTTTCTGGCGCTTTACGCGCGGAAATCACGTACTGATTATGCGGAAAGCCAAAATGGAGGGTTTCGAAAATTTAGACCACCTGGGATTCTTGAGCGTACAAGGTGCTCCAAAAGTTAAACGGAACACGCGAGCTGTGGTCAAGCTATGCAAAAGTGAATGTCAGCACGCTCCATCAGAGAAGCGGTTCTTCATTTTTATGCGGAAATGTGCCAGACGATAGTGCCATCATTTCCGTATACAAAATAATGAACCACTTCTCTGATGGAGCGCGCTGGCATTCACTTTTGCGTAGCTTGACTACATCTCGCGTGCTCCGTTTAACTTTTGGAGCCCCTGTACGTGCGCTGACAACGCGCTAACATGTCCCTCTAGCATTTGGCCTCCACCTAAGTGCGATCGCTGCTGCCGGGATCGAATCCGCGACCTTCGGGTCAACAGCTGACCACCGTAACGACTGCACCACCGAGGTCACCTACGTCAAACATGCACTAACACCTCATTCCACTCAAGCAAACTTGCTTACAAGCGAAGCGCATCCACAAGTCGCAGCATATTATTCTTCAGACCACAAGCTCTTACCTAATGGTCATGGCCAGGCGATCGTGCGCCGAAATTGCAGGCCGGTAGTTAGTGTCTTGCTTCGAGATGGCGGGACGCAGCAGCTCTAGCAATGTGTCAAAAGTTCTTGGCGGCATTCGCAGGAAGCTAAACATCATCAAAAAAAGAGATAATGGATTACGCACTAGCTTACAGGGACGCAAAACAACGAGAAACTTACTCTCGGAAATATTCTTCGTCGTGCGAGCGCAGGTCGGGAAGCAGGCGGCTTGCGTGGCCAGCAACCTCTCGCGAGCGAAGGGACGGTCGCACCCACCACCGCCTCTTCTTCTTTGAAGGCTTCCGCTCTGCCAGCGCTGACACGATGGCTGAGCACATCAGCACAGTGACGATCTCTTCTTCTTCACTGGAATCGTAGTCCATGACGCCCAATGAAAACAATAAACCCGGCGCGCTCAGTTGGCGGCGATCAGCTGACTGGCGGCGGTCTCCAAAGTTCTCGCTGATAACGAGATCCGGACGTGACTCTCTGGGTTTGCGACTTCCGGTCGCTCGCACGCAGCCTCTGCCGGTGTGAACATCGGTCGCTTTCAGTCGCTTTTTGGTCGCCAGTCGCAAACGGTCGCGCGACCGGTGCTAGTCGCCGGTGTGAACGAGCCTTAATGTGCTGCGCGTTTGTTAGCGTAGCGCTCGCTGTGCAGAGCGTGCGTGCGCGTCGACGTTACGCTGGAGTATATCAGCCCCTTAACTCGAAGGTTCATATTCATGCTTTCTTGCACTGGCACATACAAGGAAAATAATCGCGCACTAAGTCGGCGCGTACCCATGCAAGGCGAAGTATACAGCAGTGCATGCGGTGCAAACACAAACAAGACGTCTATTCAAGAAAGTCATGAGAGTAAGTGCACAAATCCAGCCAGTGAAGTCAATGGCTTTCTGATACTTCCAGAGCACACACATCATTCGCATGCATCACTGCGCGATTAAGTTTTAAGAAAAGACTGCGACGTACCTGCAGCGGGAGTACAATACGTGGCCCAACGGATTCCAAACCAGCGCCGATAGCAGAGCCTTCGAAAATGGCGAGACTGGTGACGCATCGGGCGCCGAGCCGGCTGTTCCTTGCCGTATCTGCGCCGCTCTGCGCATGCCCGGTTTCCTCGCGAGTACCGTAACACAAGGTGCGCCGGCGCGCCAAGCAGTCGTCGCAGCGTCCACGCGCGTGCATGAGCGGCGGGGAACGAAAGGCGAGCGCACGACGCCGCTCCTCCTCTTTCCTTTCTTCTCTCCTAAAAGTCAATGCGCATGCCCGCGGCATGGTATACGGTGAGAATACCGTAGTTTACGTTTACGATGGCGACACCGCCTTTTTTACGCAATATTGGGCGTAAAAAAAGCCGGCAGATCCCACGCGTTCTGGGAATCGATGTAATGCGAAGCAGCCAGCAAAGAGCTGCATACATCATCTTGTATGTCATTGAGCAAAATGCGTGTCATGGTTTTCATGTTAACTCCTATTATTTATGTCCGTCACACAGTAACGTCACGCAATACCAACTTCGGGGTCGATCAAGCTAGAGAAACGGCCGCCAGCGCCTCATGAGCGTGGCACGTAAGTCATGCTGTACATGACATACGTGTCATGACTTTCATGTTAACTCGTGTTATTTATGTTCCTCACACGGTCACGTCGCAAGATACTAATTTTGGTGTATATCAAGCTAGCGAAACAGCCGCCAGCACCCCATGAGCGTGGCACGTAAGTCATGCTGTACATGTCATGCGTGTCATTATTTTCATGTTAACTCGTGTTATTATGTTCGTCACGTAGTCACGTCGCGCAATACCAATTTCGGGGTAGCTCAAGCTAGCGAAACGGCCGCCAGCGCCCCATGAGCGTGGCACGTAAGTCATGCTGTACATGACATGCGTGTCATTATTTTCATGTTAACTCGTGTTATTAGGTTCGTCACATAGTCACGTCGCCGCAATACCATTTCGGGGTAGATCAAGCTAGCGAAACGGCCGCCAGCGCCCCATGAGCGTGGCACGTAAGTCATGCTGTACATGACATGCGTGTCATTATTTTCATGTTAACTCGTGTTATTATGTTCGTCACATAGTCACGTCGCGCAATACCAATTTCGGGGTAGATCAAGCTAGCGAAACGGCCGCCAGCGCGCCATGATCGTGGCACGTAAGTCATGCTGTACATGACATGCGTGTCATTATTTTCATGTTAACTCGTGTTATTATGTTCGTCACATAGTCACGTCGCGCAATACCGATTTCGGGGTAGATCAAGCTAGCGAAACGGCCGCCAGCGCCCCATGAGCGTGGCCGTAGTCATGCTGTACATGACATGCGTGTCATGATTGTCATGATAACTCGGTTATTTATGTCGTTACACAGTCACGTCACAAGATACCAATTTTGGTGTATATAAATCTAGCGAAACCGCCGCCAGCGCCCCATGAGCGTGGCACGTAAGTCATGCTGTACATGACATGCATGTCATGATTTTCATGTTAACTCGTGTTATTTATGTTCGTTACACAGTCACCGTCGCGCAATACCAATTTCGGGGTAGATCAAGCTAGCGAAACCGCCGCCAGCGCCCCATGAGCGTGGCACGTAAGTCATGCTCTACATGACATGCGTGTCATAATTTTCATGTTAACTCGGTTATTTATGGTCATTACACCGTCACGTCACAAGATACCAATTTTGGTGTATATAAATCTAGCGAAACGGCCGCCAGCGCCCCATGAGCGTGGCACGTAAGTCATGCTGTACATGACATGCGGTGTCATGATTGTCATGTTAACTCCTGTTTTTATGTTCGTCACACAGTCACGTCACGCAATACCAATTTCGGGGTAGATCAAGCTAGCGAAACGGCCGCCAGCGCTCCATGAGCATGGTACGGATGTCATGTTGTACATGACATGCGGTCATGATTTTCATTTTAACTCGTGTTATTTATGTTCATTACACAGTCACGTCACAAAATACCAATTTTGGTGTATATAAATCTCGCGAAACTGCTGCAAGCGCCCATGAGCGTGGCACGTAAGTCATGCTGTACATGACATGCGTGTCATGATTTCATGATAACTCGTGTTATTTATGTTCGTTACACAGTCACGTCGCAAGATACCAATTTTGGTGTATGTAAAGCTAGCGAAACGGCCGCCAGCGCACCATGAGCGTGGCACGTAAGTCTTGCTGTACATGACATGCGTGTCATGATTTCATGCTAACTCGTGTTATTTATGTTCGTCACACAGTCCATGTCGCAAGATACCAATTTTGGTGTATATCAAACTGGGCGAAACGGCCGCCAGCGCACCATGAGCGTAGCATGGTAAATCATGGTGTACATGACATGCGTGTCATGATTTTCATGTTATGACTTGTCATTTATGTTCGTCATACAGTCAGGTTACGCCATACCAGTTTTTGTGCACATTCGATGAACCAAGCGACCAGGAGAGCACAAAGTCGTAGGCGGCTAGATAGATAGATAGATAGATAGATAGATAGATAGATAGATAATAGATAGATAGATAGATAGATAGATAGATAGATAGATAGATAGATAGATAGATAGATAGATAGATACGCTCAAAGTCGCAGAAGTTCGCTAAGAAATGCTTCGCATTTAATAACGGTCTCTTTTTACAGTGCAGCCCACAACACAGCACTCATGTTTCGCGACGTATTGCCAGATGACGTCCATATCTCACGCAGCGCCTCTTCTATCGTCTTTAGACGACATTTGCAGCGAAGCACGCAGATACCGCGGCCAATTTTTTCTTTGCCATCTGATCGTGTAAATTTTTCGACGTCATTTCCGTGATGGAAATACGTCACTCAAGTCTTGGTGGACCCCGGCATAAAACACTTTCGTGTTAAAAGCGCTTCTTCGTGTGCCTGTACATTTAGGGTCACGCGTTAAACAAGCCCCTGTGGTCAAAAGCAATGCCACGGTCCGCACTATCCTCGTCCTGAGGCGCGAAGTCGCATCTCTCCGTGTGTTTTCACTCCCGAAGCACAACGAGCATTGTCAAGTGCGCGCGATGACAGAGGTCACAGTGGGAGGGCGGTGCACTTCTCGCTCTCGTCGATCCTTGTAGCACTCTCTATAATAGGGCTTTCGCATTGCCCATACCATCCCTGATATTTCCAGCTATCAGTTTCTCCTCGCGTGCCTGTGCGCATTCGCGTCGGGAGCGCAAGATGGAATCGCCTTCTTAAAGCGCTCAGACCCTCCTCTCCCATTGCCACGTCAACACGGGCGTTGCGAGCTGCTCATGATCAATGCGAGAACGTGTACGATCCCTTTCCGTACGCGAAAGCGGTGAAATGCAGCTTTTGCGGGTGGTTGGACCTGCCTGAGAGATGTGGTTTATAGCTTGCCAGGAACGCAGCTAGATGCTTGTAGTGAAGCCTATCATGGTTTCAAGTAGGATGTGAGCGACTTGTATTTCATGAATGGAGCATCTTCTTTCGGGTCACATATCGGTGACACTAGCGACGACTGGCTCTTGTTTTTCTTCCAAGAACTTTCGTCGTGCGCTTACTTCTTGTTTTCCGAATATTCAGAAAAGGTTTTTGTAAAGAATAAAACTTGTGCGAAAGAGATGTTTCTGGCTCTAGTTAAAATACATGTTGGATACATATGATATCGGATCATACGTTACTTAAGGTAAGGGCCATTTAACTGTAAGGATAATTAATTAACATTAAATGAATGAGTTCATTGAAAGATCTTGAGCAGCTGGAATCCTTGCGGCCCCTCTTGGAACCGATCTCAACCACGCGCTTCTTTCTGCGTGGCCTCTGAGATCAGCTTCGGCGGTGCGACGAAGCACAAGGTTAACTCTTTTATGCACAGAGCTGCATTTTTGGCAGGAAACAGAGTTTCATGCAAAAAATGGTGAATTCTTTCTGAGAAAATGATTTTTTCACACGCAAAAAAAAATTCGCACCTTTAGTTCAAAAAGTACGAGGTGGTCACCTCAGGTGACCACCATGCAGTTAGGGTCTACCAGTCAGTTTCTGTGGAGGGCTGCAAAACAGCGCTTTTTTCCCTGCAGGAGCACGGGGACATTGTATATACCACCATCCTTTTCAATCTTTAAGGCTCATCAAAGTATTGCGCAAAACTTCTTCTCCAAGCACCAATAGAAAATAATATATTACCAGCCTTCTAGGACCCTTCAAGCACGGTCGTCACTCTAGGTGACCAGCAACTTAGCGACACAGTGCTCTGTGCTGACTGAGTACAGCGCTTAATTTCTAGATTCCTTGGTATTAGCTACTTGTACAACGCGTTGTCTTAAGCTATCAACTTAATCAAAACCGGATATACTTTCATTTCTGTAAAAACATCTCGGGTCCATCGTTTAGCGCGCCTTGAAGACGACGGCAGCCGGATGAAAACAGACGTAACCCGTAACAATGAAGCCCAAACGAAGTGGCATCATCTCTGTGTCACTATGTTGAAAGCTTTAGAAACGTGCCGTATGAAATCTGACGCGAGGGGCTCGTGTGCTTCAAGAGAAGAAAAATGAAGAAAAGGTGGTTACCGTGGTTGACCACCGTGCCGGAAAGAGTTAATCCATGGAATACACCAGAGCACGCGAATGCCGAGGTGTGAGTGCCGCTATCGCACTCCTACGTCAAGGATTAGAGTCACCTCCATTTTTTTTTTTGGTGGTCGCTCGTCGCTGTTGTGGCAGAAGCTATACTCTTTCGTTCTCACAGTAAGGCTTGTTTGAGTTTGGATCTATAGTATGCTCAGCATAAAGTCAGGCAAGCCGAAGAAAATGCGCGGTTTGTGTTCATTTAATGTAAAAAAGCATCTCGCAAGTACCAGCTGTTAACTCTGGATAACGCTGTCTTCCTCTGTTCGAACAGCATGAGTGAAGGAAGATAATTTTGAGGGCTCGCTTCTTTGTTTGACATTAGGTTAATTTGCTGATTTTCATTGAGGTTCCGTTCAAACAGGTATCACAAGCTCGTGATGTAGGAATGGATTTAGGCTCATCGACCTCCTTGTGACCACAAAATGAATTCAATTGTAAGGTAGTTGCAAGTTGCAACTGAAGGTGACTAAACTCCATGTGCGCAATTAATAGAGTAACCAAGGCAGTAATAAAAGGAGTATAACCTATTTAAGTCATTGTAGTGCAAACAAGCACGAACAAGGAAGAGAGCACGCGAAACCACGGGCAATGAGAGTCAATTTACTGAGTTGCCCCCGACTAACAGTAAAACAAGTGCAATAGCACTTCACATTAAACAACAATAATTTCAACCGGCGTGTCTCGCTAAGAAACAAGCAGACTGGTCGCTCACACAATCCCTGCCTCATTTTGATATTAGAAACTTCAGAGTCTACAATAGTGTTATATTTACACATAAGCTGTTAAGCTCGCCAAACCGTTTTTCGCGCTTGCAGCCCAGTTACCGGCTAAGCACGAAAGCACGAACTGTAAAAGAATAATAGAAACAAGGTGCGGATGCGCAATGCCTCGATTATTGGTTTACAGTTCGTGCTCCCGCGCTTGGTCGTTAACGCAGCTCCCGGTTTGTTGTGTGAAGGCTTTTCCCCACGAGGTCGAAAGCCTATAAAAGACACCAGTAGCAGATGTAACGAACGGCCCAGCGTGCTTTATCTGGCAATCAAACCTCCTTTATCTGCCCAGAATGCGTGGACACAGGCCACTTAGGGTTCGCGGCGCCCAAAACACCACTGGTACACTGTGCCGCCTGGTCGCCTACTTGATGTGGGACATCCCATATAAGTAGGGGTCTACCTAGGCCATGATATGTTCTCCAGGCTCAGAAGCCGGCTGTTCGTATAGATACCTTTACCTTCTTCAGTAGAGCCTATGATACAGCCTCCAAAACCAGCAGTTGTATCTTCTCTTATATGTCCGCGCGCGTGCGTGTGCGTGTGCGTGTGTGTGCGTGCGCTGCAATGGCTTGAATACGAATTCGCCCAAAAAGCCTTACAGCATTCGGCAATATTCCATCAGCGTCAACGCGGGAGGTAGCACAGGCTGCCCTAAGCGACCTTGCGCAGAGTCTGGTTTCGACCTGAGGATCCGCCTCACGCTTTTTTGCGTTTTGTCAATTTTCGGATGAAGGGAGCACTCGCATTAATCTTGAATGGCTATTCTGGGGCACAAATTTAATTTTCAAGCGGAACCGCGCGGATGCCCTCTTGGAGTGTGAACGGCGGGAACTATGTGTCACCTGAATTTTGCTCCCCCCTGACCGCGAATTCGTGCCACCCGCTCAGCGAGCGTCCACAGCAGAAGCGCACACGGGTAGTAAGAACACAAAGGAGAGGCCACGAGCCTAATCTGCATCTTTTCCTCCTGCTGCTGTCGCTGAAGCGATGCTCGCACTCCGTGAAGCGCACGTGTCGGGGCAGCCGGATGTGCGATGACGTCACCCGTCCCGTTACGAGTAGGGGCTTATTTTTGGGAATAGCTTTGACATCCCACCTCAGCTTTGGCACCCGCTGGCACCGCTGAGGCGTAACGGTAGGTCGGGTCCGGCTTGTTGGCGTTGCAGTCGAGAGTGCATAACTAGCACGCTGTTTGACGCCAATGGCGTGCTGCCGTCCACTGGAAATCAAGTTTGCAGAATAAGCTTGAATGAGAGTATAGAAGTGGCCGTGTGATTGATTGCGTGGACGTGGGGATGGGGGTCGCTCCTGTCTCTCGGTGCGTTTGTGATGTCACCGATGGACGCAACGTTTGGTTTTCTTTTTTCTTTAATGTTGTTGGTAGATCCACGGCATCGGATACCTCTTTGGGGACCCGGCCCACCTCTCTAGGCGGTTGTTGGATCAGAATGAGTTGTCGGGAATGTTGACACGTGATGCAAAATGACCGCACAGACAAAGGGACAAGCCAACTATTACGGAAAGTCCGATCAACAGGTAGACACACGACAAAGATAAGAGGAAAGAAAGCCCGCATACTTACGTCATCGTTCGTCCTCTTCTCGGCAGCAGAAAGCTGCTGACGCGAAGTAGAATTTTTTTTTTCAAGCAGTAGACCTTTGGGCAAAGCTCGAACGTCGACTGCTGCCGGGTGTTAGCATTTTGTCAATGATATATCAAAAGTGAGAAGTTATCTGTTTTAGCAGATTGTACCGCGATTGCGTGAATATCTGGTAGCGCAGGGATACAAAAAAATTACACCATCTCCCGCTAAAGGGGACCATGAGGTGATGCGAAGCCGGAGCACTTGCACGATCGCGTTCCGTTGGCGTTCGTTGGGCATGCTACCGACCTCGCGTCGTGGAACGCGAAGAGGGACGCTACGCGCATCGTATCTTCCATCTAGCCTGGCCGTTAATTCTCACAGGGCGGGGGAACGCGGTCGACAGGCGGGTGAGAGGGGGGCAGCGTAGGAGAGGAGAGAGAAGGGGAGGGGACGCGCATGCGCTCGAGCTCATCGCGGCGTTGCGCAGGAGAGAATTTCGGCATGTCTAGCCCGCGTTTCAGAGGAAAGTGGAAAGGGGGAGGGAGAGGGGGAGGGGAAAGTGGAAAAAGGGAAAGTGGAGAAGGAAAGTGGAAAGGGAAGGTGGGGAGGGGAAGGGGAGAGGGAAAGTGGAGATGGGAAGGGAGAGTGGAGAGGGAAAGTGAAGATGGAAAGTGGAGAGGGGAACGGGAGATGGAAAGTGGAGAGGGAAAGTGGGGAGGGGGGAGAGGGTGAGTGGAGAGGAGGTGTGTGGAGAGGTATGCGCATGCGCAGTAAGGGTGGTCACGCCGCACCACCACCACCGGATTGAGCTCGGCCTTAAGATACTTCGCATCTAATAAAGGCATCGGGCAGGTAGTATGGGCGACGAAGCGGCGGTGGGGTCTCATCAGATAATATAAAGTGTTCGGGCTACCGGGCAAGATAGCAACAGCACAGGAGGCTATGGTCAGCAATGTATGTAAAGTTCGTAAACGATGCTTGGCGCTGATAATTGCGCACAGGGTATTCATGTTTTTCTGTTCGAACTCATAACACAGAAACAGAGTTACGAGGGGAATGCTGGTGCCTTCGGCGTCATTCAAATGCCGTCGTAACATGTGGGGAACAGATTCTAATATCGCGTATAGCGAGGAGAGAGGTCATCATCAGCCTGTCTACGCCCACTACAGGGCAAAGGCCTCTCGCATGTTCCGCCAATCAACCCGGTCCTGTGCTTTCTGCTGCCACGTTATACCTACAAACTTCTTAATCTCATCTACCCACCTAATTTCTGTCTCCACCTCACGCGTTTGCCATCTCTTGGAATCCAGTCAGTTACCCTTAATGACCACCGGTTATCCTGCCGACGTGCTACGTGCCCTGCCCATATCCATTTCTTCTTCTTGATTTCAACTGATATCCTTAACCCCCGTTTGTTCCCTGACCCACTCTGCTCTCTTCCTGTCTCTTAAGGTTACGCCTATAATTTTCCTTTCCATCGCTCGCTGCGTCGTCCTCAATTTAAGTTGAACCTCTTTGTAAGTCTCCAGGTTTCTGCTCCGTAGGTAAGTACCGGTAAGATGCAGCTGTTATAACCTTCCTCTTGAGGGATAGTGGTAGATTACCATTCATGATTTGATAATGCTTGCCGAATGAGCCCCCCATCCTTATTCTTCTAGTTATTTCACTCTCATGGTTCGGCTCCGCGGTTACTACCTGTCCTAAGTAGGCGTACTCCTTTACAACTTCCAGTGTGTCGCCCCCTATCGCAAAGCGCTGTTCTCTGCCAAGATTGTTCCAGATTACTTTAGTTTTTCCATATTAATTTTCAGACCTACTCTTATACTTTCCGTATCCAGTTCAGTAATCATGAGCTGTAATTCGTCTGCCGCGTTACTCATCAATGCAATGTCATCAGCGAATCGCAGGTTACTGAGATACTCTCCATTACCTCTTATCCCTAATTCTTCCCAATCTAGGGCCCTGAAAACCTCCTGTAAACACGCGGTGAATAGCATTGGAGAGATCGTGTCTCCCTGTCGTACGCCCTTCTTTATTGGGATTCTGTCCCTTTCTTTATGGAGGACTATGGTGGCTGTGGATCCGCTGTAGATTTCTTCTATTATGTTTATATAGGCTTCGTCGATGCCCTTATTCCGCAGTACCTGCATGACTGCTGCTGTCTCCACCGAATCAAATGCCTTCTGGTAATCTATGAAGGCTATGTATAGGGGTTGGTTGTATTCCGCGCATTTTTCTATCACCTGATTGATAGTATGAATATGGTCTATTGTTGAGAAGCCTGTACAAAATCCTGCCTGGTCCTTTGGCTGATTGAACTCTAATGTCGTAATAATTCTGTTAGCAATTACTTTTGTAACTAGCTTGTAGACAACGGACAGTAAGCTGATGGGCCTGTAATTTTTCAGGTCCTTGACGTCCCCTTTCTTATGGATCAAGATGATGTTGGCATTCTTCCAAGATCCAGGTATCTTCCCGTCGAGAGACACTTCGTATACAGGGTGACCAGCCTTTCTAACATAATCTCTCCACCGTCTTTCAACAGGTCTGATGTTACCTGATCCTCACCAGAGGCTTTGCCTCTTTGCATTCCCTTTAGGGCTTTCTTTACTTCTCCTGTCAATACTGGTGGGATGTCAGATTCCTCTGCGCTATTACTGCTTCTTACGTTATCATCCTGACTGTCTTGGCTGCTGTACAGATCTCTGTAGAACTCTTCCTCTACCTCAACTATTCTATCCATATTGGTTGTGACCTTGCCTTCCTTGTCCCTTAATGCATAGATCTGATTTTTGCCTATGCATAGTTTTGTCTTCAGCTTTGAGGCTTCTTCCGTTCTTTAGAGCATGC
The DNA here is from genome assembly GCF_013339695.2 of Rhipicephalus sanguineus. Taxonomy (NCBI): domain Eukaryota; kingdom Metazoa; phylum Arthropoda; class Arachnida; order Ixodida; family Ixodidae; genus Rhipicephalus; species Rhipicephalus sanguineus. The sequence continues at coordinate 67,541 of NW_023616021.1, forward strand.
TCAATTCTCTCCATATTATACTTTCTTATGTCGGCTACTTACGCCTATTGATTAACTTCGAAAGCTCCGCCAGCTCTATTTTGTCTGTTGCATTGGAGGCTTTCTTGTCTTGACGTTTCTTAAGGAGCTTTTTCGTCTCTTGGGATAGCTTACCAGTGTTCTGTCTAACGACTGTACCCCCGACTTCCACTGCACACTCCTTAATTATACTAGTCAGATTATCATTCATTGCGTCAACGCTAAGGTCGGTTTCCTCGGTTAAAGCCGCGTACCTATTCTGAAGTGAAACTCTGAATTACTGTACTTTCCCTCTCAGAGCTAGTTCATTAATCGGCTTCTTGCGTATCAGGTTCTGCCGTTCCTTCCAAGTCTAGTTGAATTCTAGATCTTACCATTCTATGGTCACTGCATAGGATCTTGCTAACTACTTCCACATGCTGTACAATGCCCGCGTGGACACACATTATGAAGTCTATTTCATTTTTAGTTTCGCCATTAGGACTCCTCCACGTCCACTTACGAGTAGCCCGTTTTCTGTAGAACGTATTCAGGATCTGTAAATTATTGCGTTCTGCGAACTCTACTAGTAACTCCCCTCTGGCGTTTCTAGAGCCGATGCCATATTCCCCAACTGCATGATATCCAGCCTGCTTCTTGCCTACTTTTGCATTAAAGTCGAACATAAGTACAGTATACTGTGTCTTTACCTTACTCATTGCTGATTCTACGTCTTCGTAGAAGCGTTCAACCAGTTGATCATCATGGCTGGATGTAGGCGCGTAGGCCTGTACCACCTTCATCCTGTACCTCTTATTAAACTTAATCACGATACATATCACCCTCTCATTAATGATATAGTGTTCCTCTATATTGCCAGCTATATTTTTATGAATAAGGAATAAGGAGAGAGGTAAACTTACTCAAAAGGTATAAAGTACGCCGCTCCCACTAGGCACTGGAAGTGGTAAAGGAACACTTCGACTCAGGGCAGGTAGTTGCCGCAGAACTGAAGCATGACGTTTAAGTAACTAGAAGAATAAGAAGGTTGTGGAGGCAGGCATTCTCAGGTCATGAATGGTAGTTCAGTACTATTCCTAACTGGAGCGGTGTATCATAGCTACATATTACCGGTACTTACCTACTGGGCAGAAACGGCCGGGAGGCTTACAAAAGAGGTTCAGCTTAAACTGAGGACGGCGCAGCGATCCATGCTAATAAAAATGGTTGGTGTAACCTTAAGGAAACAGAAGAGAGCAAGATGGGTCAGGGATACAACGGGAGTCAAGGACGTCTTAGTCGAAATCAAGAAGAAATGAGCCTGGGCAGGGCATGTAGCGCGAAGGCAAGATAACCGCTGGTCATTGTGAGTAACAGACCGGATTCCAAGAGAAGGCAGCGAGCGAGAGGGAGGCATTAACTTGGGTGGGCAGATGAGAATAAGATGTTTGCGCAGATAACGTGGCTGCAGCAGGCCGAGGAGCGGGCTAATTGACGAAACATGGTAGCGGCCTTTGCCCTGCAGTGGGCGTAGTCAGGCTGATGATGATGATGGCGACAATGACGCCACTCCCTGTCTTGCCGCAGAAACGAAACCTTTTGTACTGGTGTTTACAGCGCCCAAGAATAGGCTACCAAAGGTGGGCATCACAATTTGATGCGGAAATGGCGATAATCACAGAATGCTGCTCAAGGAGAGAGTTATAAGAAATGCTGAATAGTGAGCGGAAGCTGTTGACCCGCAGAGCGGCTTCAGAAGCACTTGAGCTACGTAGTTACGTGCTTGCGTTGCTCTAAATTTTGGCAGTCGTGTAGAGTCTACGGCGCAGGTTTGAAAATTCTGGCTACGTTATCAGCCTCTATTATATTATTATTATTATTATTATTATTATTATTATTATTATTATTATTATTATATTATATATTATTATTATTATATTATTCTTATTATTATTTATTAATTATTATTATTTTTTGGGGTTTAACGTGCCTAAACAACGACATGATTATGAGGGACACCGTAGTGGATGGCTGCTGAAATTTCGACCACCTGGGGCTCTTAAACATGCACCTAAGTCTAAGTACACGGGCCTCAAGCCTTTTCGCCTCAATCGAAATGCGGCCGCCGCGGCCAGAAACCTTTGGGTCAGCAATCGAGTACCATAACCACTAGACCACCGCGGTGGAGGCAGTGGCGTAGCCAGGGAGGGAAGGCACACCAGGCCCGTGCTCCCCCCCCCCCCCCGCAATTTCTTTTTCTCCCATGGGATACAGAGCAGAAAATGACACTAGACCAGACTTCCCTGCCCAGCCCCCATAAGATCAAGAAGGTGCCCCCCTCCCCCCCCCCCCCCCGCGAAAAAAATTTCTGCCTGCGCCCCTGGGTGGAGGGTATCGACCTCTATCAGCTGATAATTTCAAATGTTGCCAAAGGGGGTGAATGCATATAGAAAAGTGATCTTGTTTTTCCGCCTGATTTATTTATTCGATCTGTGAGGCTCAATTCATGCGCAGCCGCATCTTTAACCTTTGTATCCCCGTCCACATACGTGGACTAAACATATCAAGTGAGGTGCGATCAGGCTAGCCAACGCATTGCCTTAAAAATCGATTTGAAAAGTCGGCATTACTTCAACATTTCATAAAATAATCTATATGTATTAAATTCTGTGAACAAACTGTGGCAAGTGCGCACAGAACAATGAAATTCTTCGCAAGTCGCATGTAGAGGTGTATGCCTACATTTTTTAATAAGTTCACTCTAAATTCGTAAGTTTTAATTATTCGGCTTCTTTGAGAAAACGAAGGGTTTATCTAATTTTTGTGTGACTTTTGTTGCGCTGTGAGCGACCAAAGTTTTGTAAGTGGAGTTGTCGCTGCGGCGTCCACGTTTGTAGACGCCAGGAATACCGAGTTCGTGTTAGAAGCTAATAGAACGCCGCATGGCAGTAAGACCCGCTTCGTTGCCGTGCGGCTCTGCACAAAGAATTATCTGTAATATAGCTAAATACGCCTTTTAGACGTTATTTGGAAGTTACTTGCTTTATTCGGGACGTGGTTAAGCGAAGACATACATGCCATACTTTTCGAGCCGACCAGCGGAAGCGAATGTTCCGAGTTGGAGAGCACCGATAATTAGCGCGTTGAAGCAGAGCCATCAATCAGCAAAGGCCTCTTGAGCAATGCTACAACTGATGATGAAACTATTCAGTTTGAACGTAACCATAAATGCACTGGTAATGATGATCAACGACGATAAAGATGATGGCAAACGCGTTGAAGTAGAGTTGTGGGCAAGCAAATGGGCCTTGAATACTGATAATGACGGTGATGATGAAAGCGTTGAACATCAAGATAAACGTGTTGATGATGGCGTTAATGAACAATGCTGATGAAAGTATTGAATCAGAGCCGTTAGCAAGCGGACGGCGTGGACGTTTATGATGATGATGAAGGCGTGGATTATGGTAAGTAGTGATGGTGATAATGATTAATCCGTTGACACAGAGCCGTCAGCATGCAAAGTTCCTATTTACGATGAAGAAGGATGATAGACCCACTGACCTCCATTAAAAAGGCTGGACGGCGCATCCCCGCTCTGCGAGGCGGGCGCTTGTGAAGCCACCGGAAGGTGCCCTGTTTGTCCCGGAAGCCGGCGTCTTCTGTGCGTCTCAGTCGCACAGTTCAAATATTCTCGGGTGGCAGCTGTTGTTATGATCGTTTTTATTTTTTATTTTTTCAAACTCTGCGATTACGTCTCACTTTAGACGCCGAGGAACGCTACACGAAAGATGACAGACGCCGTGCCGACACCGTCCGAATACGGCGGAGTGCTGCAACCCTTGGCTGCAACGTACAAAATGCGTAAAAAGTAATGCAACTTTGAGGTACTTACGCGTGAAATGTCTTCCCTGACGACTTTTTCCGGTTGATTCATACAGTTTACTGCGCTACAAGCGTATTTCTTTTAAAAAAAAGAAAAGAAAAGCTCTTTTCCGGGACAAAAACGGGGGCTTCCGGTGGCTTCACGCCCGCGTGCTCGATGCGCCATCCAGCTCCTCCTAGTGGAGATCAGTGGATAGACCCAGTGTAAATGCTCTGTTATACTCCGATTTCCGACGCGAGCGCGCGCGAGGACGTTGCTATTCGTCACGTCGAGCGGCGACGCTACGCCAGGCGCAAATCGGTCTCCGCTCCAGTCGAGCCGAGGAATATACGGCTCTGGCTCCAACGCGCCGGTGCGATCGCATCTAGAGGAGCGCATGCGCAGTAAAGAGAAGAACGCGCCGCGACTCCGGTGGGGAACCGACGAAACAGCCCGCGAAGCAGGTTCCTGTACATGTGAGTCCGGCCCGGCAGACGCGAAATACAGCAGGGTGCTATCGCGGAACGATTCTATTTTTATTCCAATGCTTTTCCGCGTGACGTCTTCGCTTGCGTCAGCGCTGGGCGGGAACGCGCAACGTTTTTTGAAATTGTCCAATCACGAGCTCTCTGTGTTGCCCGGATGTTTCTTTTTCTTTTCTTCGCCCTTTCAGGGGCCGTATAGTTATTTATTTAATAAGAAAGCGTGTAATGAAACTAATGTCGTATGCTTAATGAACTAAAATTGTTTTACAAATGGAAACATCAAAATGGTAGGTATTTAAATCAAAGAAAACACAAGTATCTCTATATTTTGAGTCGTAGCCGTATTTGCGCCATATGTGCAGCCAAGCCGTGTCGTTCAGCGCAAAGAAAATGGCTGCCGATGTCAAAGAACAGTGTGTGTGTGGTCGCCCGTAATACGTCGCAATTAGTGCAAGGTGGGGATGGTTACTGTCGGCTAAGAAGTATTAGACTCTGCGATCTTTCCGGAAGCCGCGCAATCTGCTGAACCGAGGTGAGTAGAAACGTGTCGTGCCGTGGTGTGTGTTCTCGGCTGCATGCATCCGTCTGACGAGTTTCTTTTTTTTATCTGTAGCAACGCAACGGAGAAGAAATCCGAATGACTGTGAAGCGCTACATAGTCAACAAGATGCGATTGAGAACTCACGAAGCAGCGAGTACCGTTTGTTGGGGCACCGCCAGCGCAAAGCGTCACTTCATGAACGCGGTGCGCTGCATCGTATCGACAGTACTCCGTTGCTCAAGCTACCATGCCGATCTGCGAAAGCTGCTGCTGCTGCTTCGATTTCGAAGGTAAGTGTAGCGCAAGGAGGTTTTTTTTTAAACCTTAGTGTAGCGCATTTTATTTTTGTTAGGTTAAAAATATAATACGGAAAAGAATGAGAGTGCGAAAATGAGAACGATTTTTGCAAGGTAGAACGATCAGCGTAGAGGAAGGTTCTGCCTCTTAAATTTCCTCTGCGGGATGGCTGATGTGGGAAGTCGGTTGGGAAAAAAAATGTCGGCGAAAGGACCGCGCGTTTCGAAAGTTCAGAGGGACATGCTGATACAGTTCCTCGAGCAGCACCCGTACCTGGGGAGATCTTGCACGGAGGTCTCCCCGCGTATGACTGCTGCTCGAAAGAAGCAGCTGTGGCAAGAAATCGCCACGCTGCTGAATCAGCAGGGGCCCGCGGTTAAATCGCCACAACTATGGCGTAACCACTGGGCGAAGATGGTCTGCGGCGCGCGCAAGGAGCTCGCGAGATCGACAAGCGAGAGAAAGTGAGCTCTGTAATAATCTGCGCCTTCATTGTCGTTTCACGTTGTGGTTGTGTTTTCTTTTTATTTTGCAGCGCCACGGGTGGCGGCGGAGGGTTGGCGGCGTTGACGGCCGCGTCTTGGACATCCTTGAGAGGACCGGCGCAGTCGTCACCACCCCGCCAGAGTATTACCCCGTTCCCGACGTGGTGCGTACCTTTTCTCTCGCTAATCATGTCCGTGCCAGTCAGATAGCGATAAAAGTGGGAATTGTGATTGCCGAAATTTGTTCCATTGCCACAGTCCATACTTTTAAATGCAGAATACTGTGACTTGTTATGAGAGCACAAGCATGGTACTTTAACGTGCTTACGTGATCTTGAAAGATGAATCCTTTAGCGAGATTGTGAAGATGTTCATTGTTGTCATTTTTATGCATGAAGCTTGTGCGATGGTCGGCTATACATTCGAAACTAGCTTGCTTAAACGATGCTTGTTACACCCGATACGCAGCATGTGTCATCAACGTATTATGCTCAAATGCAGGAGACTGAGGTCGAGGTGGGAACCTCCCGTGCAGCAACGGGGGCCGAGCGACGTTGACCGTAAGGCAACCTATGTGTTTGTGCTGTGAGAACTTATGTTCTAGATATTCATGCTTTCATGACAGGGAAGCATGTAGTCGTAATTATGTGTACGTGAAAATGAGGTTTCCAGGTTGAAGTTTTAGAATAGTAAAGTGGCATGTTTTCAGAGTGGTGTAACAGTAAATGAGTAATATTTCTTCTTGTTGTTTCACACACACCAGTGCAACCAATACCCCTCCAGCCACAAGTGCCGCAGCCCGGACCTTCGCAGCCGCAGCCCGGACCTTCGCAGCCGCAGCCCGGACCTTCGCAGCCGCAGCCCGGACCTTCGCAGCCGCAGCCTGGACCTTCGCAGCCGCAGCCCGGACCACAGCCTCAACCCCGCCGAAGACAGCCCAGGCAGCTGGAGGAAGCTGTGTGCCGGGCTACGGCTGAGTACGTGCGGCAGGGCCAGTGTGCTGATGCGAGGGCCGTGGCAGACCGCAAGTTCCACCACAAGATGTTGGAGCAAAACCGGCGTGTACGTATAACTACAGCCATGCACATTCACGGCATAACAAGAGTAGCACAAGTTGCCAATATCGCATCAATACTGCTCATCTTGTTCGCCAGCATGACACGGAGAAAGCAGCAGGCACGGCTTGCCTGTTAAAGCACGAGTGGCCAGCTAAAATTGGCCCATGGTAACACCGACATTTCCATTGGTGTTTGCAATTTTGTTGCTCAAGTGTGTAGTCACTTGTGCTAATAATTTCTCCGTGGCGACTGTACCTGTTTGCACGTGTAAGTGGTGTAGGTGAAATTGTAGTATAGAATGTATAAATTGGTAAACGACCTTAAAACCTACATTTAAAGAGGTCATGAATCACATCTCGGGCATGGTGAAACAAGGCATTCTACAAACATTCACTACTGTGAACACATCAGCCACATTTTGTAGTTGTATGAGGCACGCTGAGGTTGCTAGCGAATCACGCTGTTGCCATTTTTTTCGGGCGCCCTTTTTTCGTCCAGAGGCAGGTACTCACTATGTTCAGTGGCGGGTGCTTGTTATTCAACATAGAAGATATGGCATTTCCATTGGCCAGTAGCTGACTTGAATAGAGCGGTGTTTCAATCAGATGCGCTTCTTGGTGCAGTATGCCACCATGTGCCGGCGTTGCAGCATTGGAATCGCAGTGCAGGCACGTTTCTTGACGTGCATTCAAGGTCATGACGCACGATGACGTAGCTTCTGCCCTTGTGCCATCCCTCCCTGTTAATTTCTAACACTCATCGGTATGAGACGAGGGAGAAAGCGCTTAAAGCGTGCGACAGATCGCTACTTGAAGCGCAAGACAATAAACATCAGTGCTGAGGTCAATCAGTTATTACTTGAAAAGTGGTACAGTACTCCTCTAATGGTTTTATTACTTCTTGTACACCTTCGCATGATGCAATTAGTGGTATTGCTTAGGCCCTTACTTGCCTAAATGAGGCTACACAAGCAGTTCAAGAAAAGAAGGGCAAATAGCATTCTTACCCATCTTTATGGAAAGAAGGCAGCACCTACAGATGCCTGAACGTGATGTTAAATGGATTAAGTTTCCTTATTGCTTGAACTTGGGAAAATATTTTGGTGCATATGTAAAGCGCACACTACTGCCATATTTGGGAATGTCGTACGTGTTAGGTGAACCTGTTGTGCGCATGATCTATAGACTGTTGAAGATCATTCCATTATAGTGTTCTTGTCATTGTGCCGTTCTGCAGTGCTGTTTCACATCAGTGTGTAGCCATTCACTCGCTGGTCAAAACACTACTCTGTTGTTACATTGAAATGTGAGCACTTGAGAAATTGGACTGCACCTTAAACTGCGGCACCATGTATTGACATTGCACGCGTACACTTAGTTTTGGTAGTGCTCTGCACAATAACAAAATGTACAGTAAAACCTCGTTAATTCAAAGTCACTGGGACTGTGAAAAACTTTCGAATTAAGCGGGTTTTCGAATTAACGAAACATACAAAAAGCGGGATGCAAGGAACTTTGAATTACTGAAAGTAATCAGAGGTGGTCGTTTGGCCTTCTAGTTTGCGGCTCCAAGGGTGGTTTTCCAGCAATACCCGGTCCCATTTTTGCCGCAAACCCGCGAAAACGGCGGGCCTCGCTGCTGTCAGCGCAAGAAAAAAAGAAGAGAAAAAAAAAAAGTCTCGTGGTCAGCTGAAATGCGTGCCTGCGGAAAAAACGGCGTGCTTCACTGCAGCACAGTGGTGACACGCGGGCTCACCTGCTCCTCGCAGCGTCAGCGCGTCATGATGCGGCCATTCGCCCATTCTTTCTGGTAAAATAAAGAATATGATAATGGCCAGTGTGACGGAATCCGCGATCTGTTCTGGCTGGAAAACATGATCATTGAAGTTTTCGAACTGAGTTTTCGAAGGAGGCGTTACAGGCAAGAACTCCGCCAGCATTGCAAGTGCGCAAATTGCCGGAGCAACCGCCAGTCGGAGGTTTGCATACATCATGAATTCCGTCAGGTCGTCCTTTATTATCTTTTCTTTTCCAAAAAAGAAATGGGTAAATCATGACGCGCTGACGTTGTGAGAAGCATGCGACATGCTGCCCGCGTGTCACCGCTGTGTTGCAGTGAAGCACGTCATATTTTCCGCAGGCGCACGTTGTAGCTGACCACGAGACCGCGTTTTTTTTTCTTTATTACTTTTTTTTGCGCTAGCACCAGCGAGGCTGGGTTGCTTCAACTGTCACACATTAATATCGCTGCACTGCATTGCCCTGTGGCTCCTAATGGCCGTCGCTTCCACGGAGTTGCGGCGAAATCGGGATCGGGAATTGGCACAAGGCACCCAAAGTTTTCGAATTAACCGGGCTGGCGCTGACCGCCGCTTCAAAATATCCACTCAGATTTACATTGGAAAATACGGGACCGCAGAAACCCTTCGAATTAAGCGGGATTTCGAAATATCCGAGTTCGAATTAATGAGGTTTTACTGTACTTGCATCCAAACACTGAGGCGCTGAGGAAGTCAATCATTATGTTTACAAGTGCTACCACCCGCCACGGAGGTCTAGTGGGTACGTTGCTTCACTGCTTACCCACAGGTCACGGGATCAAATGCCGGACGTGGTGGCCGCTTTTTCGATGGAGGCGAAAGAAAATGCTACAGGCCCATGTACCTAGACTTAGGAGCATGTTAAAGAACCCCAGATGGTTGAAGTTTGCGGAGTCCTCCACTAAGGCATCTCCCATAGTGATGTCATGGTTTTGGGACAAAAAACACTAACATTTGTTATTACGAGTGCCACCACTAAGCGGTGCACTTGCTTATTCATGTTCACGTCACGTATGTTTATGCTAGCAATCTGTGGGCCTAATGTGTTGATGTTGTGAAACAAACAAGCATAGATGGTCACAGCGATTGTTATGCATGTTGTTTGGTGCAATCAAAGTCAATAATAGTATGCACTGAAAATACTACTATTCAGGAACAATTCAATTATAATCTGAGGCCTTGGTACCATCTTCTTGTAAATACATGAATTTTTTTCTCAACCAGCATCACGAGGCCCAGATGGCCAGCCAAGAACGGCTGGAAAACCAGCTCTGCCGCCTGACCGAAGAGGTGGGCCGGCTGCGCCACGTTCAGCAGCAGCGCCTCGACCAAGAGCGCAGGGCGAATGACTGTACTCAGCGCCTGCTGCAGCAACTTTTGGAGGCCCTGGCCGGTGGGGCTGCACTAGTCACTCGCCCACCTCAGCCTCCTAGCGCCTAAATTTTATTGATATATACTGAGTATGCACAGCGCAATGAAACGAAGGCAAGAGAAACACACAAACGACATAGACTGGCACTGACTTCCAACTGAATTATTGAAAAGCATGAAGCCCGCTTTTACGCATGTGCACATCTTATCAGCAACTGAAACGAGTCATGGGTGAGCATACATCTCTCTGTCACTTAGATACACGCTTGGCGTAATTACACACTTGATACCGGATTTCCTAATGTGGGCTGCCTCGAAGTGCATTTACACTTGTTGCAGTGATATGCAAGATGTCCGCCTGAATTGTTTTTTTAAAAAAAAAATACTCTTGTGCTCTGATGTTGAAACGTAGCCCGCCGGCCCAATGTACTCTTTTCCACAGCTGAGTGGCATCTTGTATAGCACGTGAGGCACACAGTCGGTGTAACGATGAGCATGCTTCTTCGTGCAGGATTTTTTCTATTCTTTGGTGAGCATAGGGCAAATCTGACCTAACTTACAAGGCGCAGAAAACACCACTTTGACGTCATACCTTTGGGTGATCTTTAAGATTGCGATGTGGTGTGAAAGTTGTGTTTTCTGCGCCATGTAAGTTAGGTCAGATTTGCCCTATGCTCACCAAAGAAAAGAAAAAATCCTGCACGAAGAAGCATGCTCATCGTTACACCGACTGTGTGCCTCACGTGCTATACAAGATGCCACTCAGAGTACATTGGGCCGGCGGGCTACGTTTCAACATCAGAGCACAAGAGTATTTTTTTTTGTAAAAAAACAATTCAGGCGGACATCTTGCATATCACTGCAACAAGTGTAAATGCACTTCGAGGCAGCCCACATTAGGAAATCCGGTATCAAGTGTGTAATTACGCCAAGCGTGTATCTAAGTGACAGAGAGATGTATGCTCACCCATGACTCGTTTCAGTTGCTGATAAGATGTGCACATGCGTAAAAGCGGGCTTCATGCTTTTCAATAATTCAGTTGGAAGTCAGTGCCAGTCTATGTCGTTTGTGTGTTTCTCTTGCCTTCGTTTCATTGCGCTGTACATACTCAGTATATTCAACACATGTACCAACCATCAACGGATCCTTCTAGCATAAATTTTACGGAGGAAGGAATTTTTGTCACTTTTTTTTTCTTGGCACACTTGCCCATCTACCACTGATGGTATGAAGCCCCAGTATCTGTAACATACAACAGTTCTTTATGTCACCATTTCATTAAGGCACAACTGCAACATTTTAGTACAGTAGACTCTCAATAAACGAAAATCTCTTAAATGAAACTGCTGCTTAAATGGAACAGCTGCCTCTAACATGATTGGTTTTGTGCTTGAATTCTGCACCCCTTTTCATCTCTCAGTAAACGAAACTCCTGTTAAATGAAACATATTTTCCTGGTCCCTTCAGCTTTCGTTTAACAGGAGTCTACTGTAATGCCCAGCAGGAGTGTCCAAACTGCAATGCTGTACCACCAGCTGACAGTGGACGGCAAATTGAAAGGTGTCTCATTGTTCTAATTCTACATTACTTATGATGCCTCATGGCAAGTCTTTTGCATTTTAATCCTGTCTCACGAAATGGCAACATTGCTTTCTTCAGTGCAATGTCTTCATAGGCTAAATGTGTAAGAAGCGTCGCACACACAAAAAAAAAATCTTGTGACAAAAATTCCTTCCTTGTGTTCCTTCCCTGCATTCATCTAGTCTCATCTATGTAATGTGTTGAGGCAGGAAAGTGAGATTGTTTTTTATATTTTGTTCATTCTGTGTAGTTTGACGACTTCATAGCTTGTCCCTTGCGTCACATTAACTCGGCACATGGTGAATGCATGTTTCCTTTGTTTTCATTGTATGCTTTTTTATTTTTTGATTAACACAATGTTATGGGAGTTGCACATGCCTTCTCTTTTACTGTGACATGTGTATTTTTGGATAGGCTGTGATCCCTTTAGTGTTTTTTTGTGGTTCACTTTGAATGTAGCCTTTATGTGCAATATTGCTCATTATAAAAAATGTGCACTCAGTGCTTACTTTTGCATGTGGAGGCGCAATCATTCCTGCCAGTAAACAATAGTTTGTATGCATTTAAATACCAATTAAGGTGACTTCCAGATGAGCAACTTTCATGAAAATATGTACCTTACTAGTGGCAATACACAATAGACTTAAGAAACATTGTTTGACGTTGTGTGATATCAACAAAGCATACCTTTGCACTTTGTCTTCGGGAGGGAAGTCATGGCAATGTATATGCTGTATGCTTCCCTGCATTGCAGGAATGCGATGTTTCGAGTACTTTTACTGTTTGACGTAGGAGATACAGCCGTGACCACATACTGGTGGTAGGACACTGTTACGTAAAGTCAACTTAACAGTGTTTTTTTTAATGGATTACTGTCAATTACTCATGTAGTGTGATGCATGTAAACATTTGGATGTTTTTTTTTTGTGTGCTCTGTCATCAGCTGCATGAAAGGAACAACCAGTGAAACGTTATCTGCCATTAGTGGTGCATTATTACAAGCAAACGCGGTTCATGGTATCGTGTTCTAAGCTACTGTTCTTACAAGATGTACCATACTGTGTGACATCCAATGCAGTTTCCATACAGTAGTTACATTATTGTATAAACAGAATGTGTTGCTTGAATGAATTGTTCGAGGAAAAAAAGGAATGAATATTTATGCAAGAAATAAAACATCAACTTTGAGGGCTTTTTTACATATGATGCTGGCTTGCATTGTACAAACTGTGCAGACACATTACACAGCTCTTTTTACAAGTACGGACAGGTTGTGTGCATTCATCAACAGTGAAATATTTCCTTTTGTCACGCGATTAGGGTGCACGTACCGGGGTTCCTCGTTTGCAGGGTTTGTACGGGAAGTATTGGAAGCAGCACAAGCATCAAAACGAAATTTAATATCTGGACACACCCTGTGTACATGCTATGACTGCTACTACACTTTGCATCTTGTACTTGTGCTGTAACTAGAAAATTCCAAGTTACTGAGTACCGTTCTTCCAGTACAGGCACTTTACGTTCACGTTATGCTCATTGGTAATTTCACTTTTCTGCATATGACTGCACTTCAAGTGAGGCATGTTCTCTGGCATGGCAGATAATGAATTTCAACAGCATTTCTGTCTCTTGAACACTGTGCGATGGTTGTGTGGTCAACTGACATAGGAACTGGAAGTGGAGTGAACGACGACACTTCTAAAGGAGCGGAAGGTGTTGTGTGCGTTGCATTTTTGTGCGATCGGAGGCTTCATTGCTTCCATAGGGAGTGAAAAGACAAACAGGAATGGATGTCAATGAGCACTGCAAAACGACAGCATACAGCTATCTCAGGCGGGACAAAAGAAATGCAGAACATACCTACAGGCAGAACAAGTTGTTCCCCATCTCATTCACAGCAGCAAAAATTCTAACAGCTACGTCACAATCGCTCGAATGCCAAGACAAACGAGAGACCTTTCATATGTAAAAAAGACAGAACCATGGTTGCATTTCAGTGGATATTACAGGGCAATGGCACATACTCGACAGCAGCAGCAGCAGCATCATCAAAGGGGCTACATTTCGTTACTAAGCAATGAAAACTTTCGAATGTAAAAAAAAAAGTAACATTGCAGTGCATGCTATGCAACACAATTCAGCCACATTGCTTCACCCATTACACAGTTGTGAAAAGAAGTCGCCAGACAAAATATTGGCGCGTAAAAAACAACACAGCTTTTATCCCACCCTCAGCAGCAAGCTTAACACATGAAATGTTGTATGGATGACCACGCTCCAGTGCAGTGTATGTTCATACTTTTGTTTTACACTGGCTTTTCTGCAAGAATGCATATGTTCTCTTTTCATCACAATTCTTGTACCATGCCTGAAAGAGGTCACACATCCTCGCAGTAATAATATGTGTAAATCAATTATTTGACATCTCTTAAATCAGGCGGGACAAAAGAAATGCAGAACATACCTACAGGCAGAACAAGGTTCGCCATCTCATTCACGGCAGCAAAAATTCTAACAGCTACGTCACAATCGCTCGAATGCCAAGACAAACGAGAGACCTTTCATATGTAAAAAAACAAAACCATGGTTGCATTTCAGTGGATATTACAGGGCAATGGCACATACTCGGCAGCAGCAGCAGCAGCATCATCAAAGGGGCTACATTTCGTTACTAAGCAATGAAAACTTTCGAATGTAAAAAAAAAAAGTAACATTGCAGTGCATGCTATGCAACACAATTCAGCCACATTGCTTCACCCATTACACAGTTGTGAAAAGAAGTCGCCAGACAAAATATTGGCGCGTAAAAAAAACACAGCTTTTATCCCACCCTCAGCAGCAAGCTTAACACATGAAATGTTGTATGGATGTGACCACGCTCCAGTGCAGTGTATGTTCATACTTTTGTTTTACACTGGCTTTTCTGCAAGAATGCATGTTCTCTTTTCATCACAATTCTTGTACCATGCCTGAAAGAGGTCACACATCCTCGCAGTAATAATATGTGTAAATCAATTATTTGACATATCTTAAATCAGGCGGGACAAAAGAAATGCAGAACATACCTACAGGCAGAACAAGTTGTTCGCCATCTCATTCACGGCAGCAAAATTCTAACAGCTACATCACAATCGCTCGTATGCCAAGACAAACGAGAGACCTTTCATATGTAAAAAAAACAAAACCATGGTTGCATTTCAGTGGATATTACAGGGCAATGGCACATACTCGACGCAGCAGCAGCATCATCAAAGGGGCTACATTTCGTTACTAAGCATGAAAACTTTCGATGTAAAAGTAACATTGCAGTGCATGCTATGCAACACAATTCAGCCACATTGCTTCACCCATTACACAGTTGTGAAAAGAAGTCGCCAGACAAAATATTGGCGCGTAAAAACAACACAGCTTTATCCCACCCTCAGCAGCAAGCTTAACACATGAAATGTTGTATGGATATGACCACGCTCCAGTGCAGTGTATGTTCATACTTTTGTTTTACACTGGCTTTTCTGCAAGAATGCATATGTTCTCTTTTCATCACAATTCTTGTACCATGCCTGAAAGAGGTCACACATCAACGCAGTAATAATATGTGTAAATCAATTATTTGACATCTCTTAAATACACACTACTCCAACTGCTGCATTACGCATCTACCAACGATGCTGTTGGCGTCGCAACCGCCGGCGCACCCTCCTCAAGTACTCGTAGTGCTGCGCACGGGTGGTGCCAAAGCGCGCAATGACACCGTCCCGTACTGCGCGCCCTCTTAAATAATAGCTTCTTGTGGCCCTGTTTCGGGTCAAACCCTGTTGGATGGGGGACCCGTTAGAATCTTCGCTGCTGGTGCTGCTGCTGCTGCTGCTGCTGCTGCTGAAAAAGTCTTCAATGCCTTCAAACTCATCAACCGGCTCAGTGGCACCCTCACCTAAGCATAGATTATGAAGGGAAGCACATGCTGCAATAATGTCAGCAGCACGCTCTGGCTCGTGGTGGAGGGTGCGGTAACGCTGCAAGCACCGGAAGCGGGCTTTAAGCATGCCAATGCACCGCTCCACAATGGAGCGCATGGTGATGTGCTCAGCGTTGAACCTGCCTTCGGCACTGTGCACGGAAGGATCACCAGAGACCGGGATGAGGAGCCACGGCTCCAATGGGTAGCCACTGTCACCTGCACAAAGACGGAAATAGTGTACTATGCTACGTATACCCATGTAGCATAACGTTAGTAGTCAACATCAGAGGCCATAATGTTACATCACTGCTGCAACAATTGTCGAGACCCTTAGTGCAGTGCTCTATTCATTTGTTCTGATCACTTGGGCCACATCCTTCTAAAAAGAAGTCGCACAGTGATTGCACTACTACTTTTTTTTTTAAACCTTCGGGCAGGACCCAGGGGGGTCTCAAAATTTTTTAACACAACTTCTCCCGTGAGGAAAACGTTTTAATCTCACCAAGCAGGTATTCGCCTGGCTCTGCAATGCGCCCCGCCAGGAACCGTCGGCGCAGCCAGGTCGTCTGCCAGACGAACGAGTCATGGTCTGACCCCGGTCGCATAGGGTCGATGGCCAGGATCCGCATCGCCGCATCGCAGATCTGGGAAAGCGTGCGCGGCGAAAGCCCATTGTTAGCAAGCAAACACAACAAAAGATGCCGGCGCGGGCGCAGTAAAACGAAAGGCAAACAAGTCGGAGGTTAACTCACGATCATAACGTTGAGGGCGTAGAAGTGCTTCCTGCACATGAACGAAGCCTTGCGGGGTCCCTTGGGCGCCTTGATGCCGATGAGGGTGCCGTCGATGCAGCCGATCACTCCCGGAATGGCGCCGAGCCGAAGGAAGCCTTCTTTCACGGCCGCCTTTTCTTCGGTCGTCGTCGGGAAGCGCACCCACCCATTTTGCGCGCCCACTTTCACTATAGCTTGAGCGACGCGTTTGACGCATTCGCTCACAGTCGATTGCGCCATGTCAATCGTCGTCTCGCTCCCGACGGAACCTTGGAAGCTCCCGGTCGCAAAGAAGCGCAGCGCACACAACACCTTTTGTTCCACTGAGAGCCGCGTCGCTCGCACCCCTTCCAGTTCCTCGGCCAGTTGACCACACAACCATCGCACAGTTTCCTTCGAGAGTCGAAAATGCCGCCGAAATTCGTCATCTGTCATGTCAAACGCATCGTCGGGCTCGCGTTGTTGTCGCCGGCGTCGCATGAGCGCAACCGCCATCCCGATCAGCGGAGCCGCCATTTTCGATGCCTTTCCAAACGACCCGCTCTCTGGCGATGCTAAAAATTATGCCTTTTCTCTCTGCATAATGAGTGTGTAAACGTCATTTTGACGTCACGCTTTTTTATGGTTGTTTGATTGACAAATAACATGGCCTCCCTTCGACCAATCGGAGACGACTAATGGCGGCGAAAAGCATAGAAAAAGGAATAGAATCGTTCCGCGATAGCACCCCAGGATCTATTCGGAGCCGAGCGACGCCCAAGCGCGCCAGCAGCCGTCGGCCGCGTCGGCGGTCAGTCGACGCCGGACTATAGACGATTTTCCGCAGCGGGGCACGGGCGCTGCCATGTTTGATCACGTGATCGTAATTGGCATCACCCAGCCATTTGCCCCAGCCAATGCCCCAGCCAACGCATTGGGCAAGCGAAGCGGCCGTGGCCGTACCACACAAACTGGTTGCAGCAGGGTGTAAGCAAGTCACAAGCTTGCGCAGCAAAACAGTTCTACATGTAATCGCCTCAAAGGTGATAACGTTGAGACATTTACGTTTGTTTGGCACGTACCACGCCACAACGATAAGCGATAAGTTTAATCTACTTCGTATTTATGGTGTATGCCTTTAATTGCTCTATTAGCAACCGCCAGTATATCTGGGGTTACAAGCCAACATGGCAGCACCTGTGCAGACGCGACAGCCCGCTTCGATCCGAACTCGCGCTTCCTACTCGCCCATTGTCCTCACAGCAATAAATAAATGGCAAAATCGGCCATCGCTTTGTGTCAGCTCACGCTGGAGAAAAGGCATCAGGTATGCTTTGTCTTTATTATTGCGATCAGTTGTGTTTATTTAGCCACGCCTGCTAAGCCTTGTCTCCGACAGTATGAGACTGAATCTTGGAAACACTGCAAAATACCGACGAGAACATTGCTCTCGAAGCTTCCGGACGCGAATATAAAGCAAATAAATGCGTAGGTCTTGAACTTACGGGTACACAGCGCAGGACGATGACGTCATAAATTCGAGGCGGAGGGAAACTGCATCCACAGGTGCCGCCATGTTTACTTTCCGGCGCTGCCGTCTGCTCACTTTTATTCGCGTGCGCGCAGACGCTATGGGAACGCCGAGCAGACGACGCGGATAGAGATATATTGAGCAGCGCTGCCAAAGGCCACGGCAGGGGGATGGCCACAGTGTGGTGGCGCCATTTAGTTTTGATTGAACAAACCAGCTGCGGAAAATCGTCTATTCGCAGTGAGATCGGGCTAGAGGTGGCAGCACCGTCGCCGCGCTAGTGTGGATTGGTGGTTGTCGCGCTTCGTTGTGAGCGATTTGACCCGATTTCCGGCAAACAAATTGCGTTGAGTGCAGCTTTCTGGTAATATGTGCGCTCTTCATTTCCGAATTAATGCACGAAGCACGCCGAACGTTACTGCTACTTGTGAGAGAAACGCATTCTGCCAACGAACGGGGTTGCTCGCCTTCGGCAACAGTCGGCGTTTTCGCAATGAATGACGTTTTCTTGTTTTATTTGTACATGTTCAACTTGTGTTCTATCTACTACGCACTGCTGTAGAGGGACTGAATTAAGTATTTACTTCTTATTGATATGGATACCCTGCAACAAAAAGAAAGCCCGTATTCCTGAACGATGAGTTCAAATAGCACTTTGTACACGGCGTGTTCAAATACTCATCCGCATTTCTTATTCAGTTCTCCAATGTAGGACAGTTGATAGGTTTACTGAGGAAAGCTATGTGGCTGACAGCGCTTTAGCACTACAGAAGCGTTTAACGGGCACACGCTTGTTTTTATTCCAGTAACAGTACACAAAGGTAACCGTACAGCATGGAACTTTTCGATTGATAACTTGCACGCAAGGAGGTTTATTTGTTTAACCTCCTTGCTTGCACGACAGTAATGGAGCAAAGGCCCGGTTATTTCACGGGACCAAAGTACGTTTTTTCTCGCGAATAATGTCCGCTGCTTTCCGTCAATCTTTTACAAGGCAACACAAACGCTCAAGATAATGTAAAGACAAAAAGATGTGACTTCTCGTCCAATTACTACGACATAAATGTAAAGTACGCCGTTTATATTATTTTGACCATCAGTGCTCTTTAACGCGTACCTTAATCTAAGTACACGGGCGTTTTTGTATAAATTTCGCCACAAGTTAAAATTGCGCAAGGCAACTCAGTTTTGCGATTTCCGTGTCATTCTATTTCTCTTCTTTGTAGGGGATAATTTAAGTACCGAAGTGTCGGACGTGACTTGAGAAATATTTCTGTGTAGTGGGACCACGACTATACACAACTCAAGCTCGTCGCGTAACCTATAAACGACAGTCCTGAAGTTATACATCTAACCCCAACGCGCAAGTGCATGAGAGCCTTTTTTTTTACCACGGAGCCGACAACGCGAAGTGCACTTTGCAATGCGCTTGAACCACAGAGCGGCACCTACACTGATATGACTCTCGTGAACGGAGGGTACGACGACCACACACAGCACTCCCAACAATGCACTCACTGATCTTATTACAGTACATATACAGCCGATCAAGGTCAAATGCTGCTTTACATCGTGTTAGGCTTACGTACGAGCGGTGAAAGTTGCACTAACGCACGGAACAAACCGCCTTTTGAGGTCCTGCATGACGTACGCGCACATGCAAACAAAACGTGGCTAGCAGACGACGCATAGAGCAATCCACACTAGGCGCGGTTCAGTCAGGGGCCGCCAGGTGGCGACCGCTCGATCTCGCGCCCAATAGAGGGCTGTTTTTTGCTGACGTAACGTCGCCGTGACGCGCGCGCGTCGTCGTTACGCTGGAGTATTCGCAATGCCCATAGACTGTCGCGCCGCCAAGCGGAATTCAGGAGCGTCCTCAGGGCACGGCCGGGCTAGACCGCACGCGCGAGCGCGCGTTCGCGCGTGCGGTCTAGCCCGGCCGTGAGGAGGGTTAGTAGACGACAAAATGGCGGCACTATCCAGTTGCTCCCTTGTTCGGCTGTGCTAGCCTCAATGTTAACGCGTTGGCAAGAAAGGACCACTACGGCTATGCATGTTCCCTGCATCAGTCAACCCGGGCCCTCCGTGACACGAGATATCTGATTCGTTCTTGCGAGGCGCGAAGTTTTCGTGAAAATACGTGGCAACTCGCGCTTTCAATGCTAGCCCACAGTGTACACATACTATCAGCTTCGCGAGGCTTTCTGCAGCCACGTAGGTAAGTTAAATGTTATCGTGTGAAATATTCAGTTGAAGCTCACCCTTTTTACTTTCATATAGCATTGGTCAGTGTTTCTTGTAGTGCATGAATCCCATAACACTGTACGCGGGAGGTCGCGCGGCCTCGCGATGTGCTCTTGTGTAACTGAGCGATCTCAAGGTGCCAATACATTAAAATAGGGCCTCTATCCTTTGTCAGCAAAGCGCTGTTACGAATCGTGCGAGCGACGTTTCAATCATTCGAGGACGCGTCTGCTCGACGCCTTTCGTGGAGCGAACGCTTTCCACGCCGTCCTTCGTCCTTCGCCAGTGTGTTGGGTTTCATAGCCACCGCTGCGCCGCTTGTTTTGTACGTTTGTTGATAGGTGGCAGCACACTGCAAGCGATTTCTTGTTGACCGGTCTGAAAGCAAAATGTTCTCCGCGCCCAGTCGTGCCGGTGATGCGGAGTGGTCGAAGTCGTTCGGCGGAGGAAATTCTTCAGATTGCTTTCAGCAGTGATGTTGAAAGAAACCATCTTGACGACGAGGATTTTTCTCTGGACGTAGAAGACTGTCAAAGCACCGAGAGTGACAGCGACGATGAACGATCAGCTGCTTTCACGAGGAGCGAGTTGGACTTCACGTCCCCTCGTGCGTTAGTTTTTTCACGCTCGTAAGTCACCGTATTTAATGTACAATATCCTTGAGCGAGATCAAAATAAAAGCATAGTACGTAAGTCACTTTCATTGTATTTAATGTATATATCCTTGAGCGAGATCAAAATAAAAGCATAGTTCCTCTTGTGCATCGCATGTATCGCAATTATTGTGGATTTTGTGGAGCGCCGCATGCCGCCAACACGTTCGAGCTCGACCAGCGAAGCGAAATGGTTAGAGCGATGGAACGTGCAGTCACGGCCACAATCCACGCCTCTCGGCTAACTTCTTCAACGTTGCGAAAAGCATACGTGTGCATTCTTTTCGATATTCATGTTTCGATCATGCTGATCGAACCTGCAACATGCGAGTGAAGTGAATTGCACACGGCTAGAGTCTCAGCATGGCTGTGACACAAGCGCTACTGAATGGGATGTTAAATGCTTGTGTTCCGTTGAAGACGTAACTCCGCGTTCCCGACTGCGCAAGTAATGACGACGGGGTATTATGTTCGCAAACCACCACCACGCACAGCAGCGATGGCGCTACTCGCTGGCGGCCTACTACTGCGGCAAATTCGCCAGGCAGGCTCTGTACGTACTACCTCGGAGTGCCGTTCAGCTCATACGTCAATTCTAGTTCATGCAGTTTTATGTAGCACGCACAGGATTTCGCAAAGCATCGTTGCACGGAAACGGAGCTGAAATATAACCTTTCACAGCGCAGTAAATAATTAGGTGGCGAGTACTTAGCACTTAAATTTCCATGGTTTGGGAAAGTATTTTATTCTCATATCCATTTCAGCGCAGCTCATGACTTCATCCGGTGAAAGTGGCACGGGCTGTACGTCCGCACGTCCTATCTGTTCCTATGCTAACAAACGGGTGACCTCCTCCTGGCGCCATCTTGAAAAGCACGGCGCGCTACCTATAGTTCGTGGGCATTGCGAATATCAGAGCCTTAAAGGGGTCATGAACCACTTTTCCAAGTAATGACGTAATGACCTCAGTATCGGAGTTTACTGCCTCCCGAATCGATTGCCGCAAAAATTTCTCGAATCCGTCAAGAATCAGCGGAGTTACGGGGGTTTGGCGCACGCTCCCAGCGCTTTCTCTCTTTTCTCGTGCCGGCGAGCGCACTGGAAGCTAGACAGGGAGGGATGGCATGGGGGAAAGAAGTTACGCCAGCGCGCGTCATGAAACGCGATCGCCTCCCGCTGTGATTCGCTTGCGCGAGTGCGGCTGCCGTGTACTGAGGAGTGCGGCGCCGGCAAGTGGCGGCAGCCCGCGGCATCCGAACGCCGCTCTCGATTACGTCGGCTATCGGCCAATAAGCATGCTATGTCTCTTGCGACGTACAGCGGACAGACACCCCGCCCACCGACGAGAGTGAGAACCGGCCTCTGTTTGAAAAGAGGGTACCTGGGGAAACGGCAACTTCGCGCTCCGCTTGTGGCCATTACGCGGCGCGCACGACTGTAATATTTGGCAGAGCAGTTCATAGCCGTGTCAGCTTTCCGCAGGATGTGTTTTTTCAATCAGCCCAAGGGTGCTTCATGACCCCTTTAAGTGCTGTTCCCAGCGTCCACATATGTGGGCACTTGTTTGTTGTAGAACTAAAGCCAAATTTTCCAGGTTTTCGATTTATTACCATTTTCGTATGTATTATAATTGCATATACGCAAAAAATATTTATTTGGTCAACTGGATTGGCCGTATGATACAAAGGGTTAACAAGTTTAGAAACTTGACTCGTCGCCACGTGCAAGCCGAATTTATGGCATTGTGTTAACCAGTGGTGTTAACCCAAGAAGGTTGAATAAAATTAACCTCCGTGGTGTTAACCAGCCTGTAGATGTCACGTATATATTGTTAAGAGGGTACGCGCTCGTTTTCAATGTAACTTAGTTGATTGTGAATGTGTAAATATACAGATAATGAAAAACTGAAGTAATTGGGACTATTGCACTCTGCCGCAAAACAGCCTTGTGCTTTTTTCTTGTGTACAGCCTGGTGTTTTTTCTACTTCGCGACGACAATCATTGTGCAAGAGAAGTAGGAACGCCTCGCTGTCGGAATACTTCCCCAGCTTCGCTGGTTGTCCCTCTTCAGAAACAGTTGGAAGAGCTCTAATTTTTTTGATGGCCGAACTTTTTGAGTAGTACTAACTGTTGGGGTTTTACGTCCGCAAACCAGGATATGATTATGAGGGACGCAGTAATGTAGAACTTCGGGAATTTAGACACCAGGCGTTCTTTAACGTGAACCGAAATTTAAATACACGAGCCTTTAGCATTTCACCTCCATCAATATACGACCGCCGCGAGCGGGATTCGACCCCGCGACCTTCAGGTCAGCAGTCAAGCACCACAACCACTACATATCACCGCAAGGGGTCCTTTGGATAGACAGTTTCCCGCTATGTATGGGACGCGTAAGTGTTCCGCCACTTGCTCCTCTACAAGCGTACGTCACGTCGCTTTAACAAGCAAACTGAAAACATGAATGCCTAACAGAACAGCGGGCACATCAAAGAACAGAAAGATGAGCATGTGGCACAATGCTGTCGCGTTAACTTAGACAACCCCAGTGCAATATCTGGATAATTCTCTTATTGTTACTATTTCTTGTTCTTCGGTATTAGGTACTGTAGCTAAAAATAAAACTTTCGAGCCCGCTTTGCCGCTGGAACTTTTATAACGCGAAATGGGAAGAAAAAGAAGGAACTCTGTTGTGGATATACAGCTAAAAGCCTGCGAAAAAGCGGATGCCATGTGAAACCACTTAATGCGATTACTGCAACTTGCAACCCTGCAATGCGAAGGAGTTCGACAAGCCTTGTTACAACGAAAACAGAAATTTACAGGATGTACTACACTATACGATAAATGACTGCAAGCTGTAATCCTCAGCGGCGTGCATTGAGCGTCACGTCAGATAGGACCACGGTGTAAGAAAATAATTTAGGTGTGGACACTCTCCGCCCGCCGCGAAGGAGAGCGCGTCCAGATAATGTTCGCCTTTAATACATGCGCCGGCCGCAGTTCGTGGGGGGCGCTGCGACATGGGGCTTAAGAAACCTATTGCGATGAGGCGAACGCGCGTTTTTCTTCATTTTTTTTTCACCTCATTGCATTTTTTCACGGCGAGTTTTCATACGGCCACGGTGTAAACGGCGCACCCGACGCACATAGCGTCCCTAACAGCGTTGCTTACGTAAAAGCGCGGCGTCTTGCTTAGAGCGCGTGAGCAGTCTTTCTGCTCGCTGACTTCTCACGAGCGCAACGCCGTTACGGACGCTACGCACGCAGCTCGTCTTCTATAGTACATGCGCCGGCCGCAGTTTCGTGGGGGGCGCTGCGACATGGGGGCTTAAGAAACCTATTGCGACGAGGCGAACGCGCGTTTTTCTTCTTTTTTTTTCACCTCATTGCATTTTTTTTCACGGCGAGTTTTCATACGGCCACGGTGTAAACGGCGCACCCGACGCACATAGCGTCCCTAACAGCGTTGCGTACGTAAAAGCGCGTCTTGCTTAGAGCGCGTGAGCAGTCTTTCTGCTCGCTGATTTCTCACGAGCGCAACGCCGTTACGGACGCTACGCACGCAGCTCGTCTTCTATAGTACATGCGCCGGCCGCGGTTGCGTGGGAGGCGCTGCGACATGGGGGCCGAGAGGAGAAAGAGGCGAACATTATGTGGACGCGCCGTCGGGCGGAGTGTCCACACCTAAATTTTTTTCTTACACCGTGATAGGACGAACCGTTTTCCTCCTCGCGCCTCATTCCGTGATTGTCGAGCCTTCTCTACGTCATGTTGGCGCTAGTTCCAACATCTTAGTGGAATAAGGTGCGCTGCAAAATTTGCAGTACGGAGAGAAGAACCTCACATGCGAAGGTATACCTTACTACATTGTGCGCGAGGCCCGCTGGAAAAGCTGGCGCTACTGTCGGCGTGTAGTGCAAGGCAGGATCAGGTGGTCACAGCTGCAGCGTCGTCGCTTCGGTAGCACCAACGCGCGCAGAAGACGAAATTTTAGAATGCCACATGTGCTGTAATTATGATTAAACGGGGAGGTTTTCTCTCTTCAGCTGTGTGCTTGACACACTTGAAAGGACTGCAATATGCATTCTCTGCCTCTGAAGGCGTGTTATATGGTAGGCCAGTGCTCAGGGCCGCAAAGCAGGACGTAGTCAACGGAGCACGTGGACATGTGTGAAGAACCAACGTGAAGCTCGGATTGCGAAACTTAGAAATGGTAAACAGCCGTCGGCTGCAACACACACGGGTAGCCAGCACTTGCGTGAGGAATATTTCCGCTTTGGCGTTGGGCTGCGACGTTCGGTGAGTAGCAGAAAGTGCTCTCTGCGACACTCGCCCCGCGAACGTGGCCCGGCTAATGACGCTTTTCTCCCGCAAGCTTGCCCACATGTCGCCCTCCTACATATCGCCCCGCCCCAAAACTGGGTTGATTTATTTCCAAGTTTAAGTGGGCCTATACCAACCCATTCGTCTTCTACAGAGCCGTATTTGTTCCTGTCGGAAAGGTGTCGTTGTCGTACCTTTTGCGTTATGAACACCACTTCGCCACCAAGAGAGAGATGAAGAAAAGAAGGCTGGGAGGTTAACCAGATATTAGCATCAAATTGCTGAAGATCTTGAAAGAGAATCTTGCGCATTAAAACTTTCCATCGCGGTCTCTACATCCTTTTACTCCGGTTTTCAGCTACTTGCTGCTATAAATTCTCTGTTTTTAGCGAAGCTGTGTATACCTCTACCCCGCAACGGTTTCACCTCCATGGCCAGAAACGCCAGGCCCCTAAACCACCAACAGACGCTCGCACTCGCGTGCTCCTCTGCTATCAGGAGCGCGCTCCTTGCGTTTTCACTTCGGACGCTGAGGAAGAAGGGCATTCATAAGGTGGTCAGACGAGCCGACGAACGCGTTCGCTGTAAACTCGTGCACAACAGCAATGCCATCACTAAATTTCGACCTCTCGGTGGTTTAGGGGCTCTTCAACAATTGAAGGCAAGCCACAAACGGCATATCTTTCTTTGCAATCATGCATACAGCAGAGAGCTCAGTATTCGTTTCGATAAAGAAAACCACAAAACAAGCGTCAAAATCGCATGCTGGATGATAAGGCGCCTGTGAGCAATAGGAGCATCCTACCGCGCATTTCCGGTAAATATTAGGTCGCAGCTGCTTTGCTTTTCACACGAGGGCTTCGAATGACGTGAAATGGTGCTGCCTTCTCCCCGCGTTTGTTTCCCGCTTTCATATATAAAAGGAAGACCCGTCTAGCGACTAATTCTGTTCATTCTAAGACTGCCATGGGTAGATCACGAAAATAAAGACACCAGAGAACAGCGTGAAAACAATGCTCGACGAAAGGAACAAACTCGTCTTGCTGAAAATGGTCGCGCAACGAATTACAGTCTACCAAAGCGGCCACAAAGCGATTATCGCTTCGATAACTGTAATGTAATAATAAAACATTTAGGAATTATAGGAGCGGGAGAGAAAGCCGACGCTTTCTCTCCCATTCCATAGCATTCTCTCGCTCGATGTACACGGGTTCTCCGGCTCGTAGTTTTACAGCGGCTTCTTCAGCTAACCGTGCTGTGTCCAATCGGCGTCGACGCTGGCAGTCCGGCTTAGCAGCGCGCCGCAATTCTTGTAAGCCGATTCTTCCTCGGCAGCGCGAACCTTCCTTGATCTCCCCCCCATGACTACGTCATTCGCGGCGTCGCCGCGCCAGCGGAGCCGCAGGAGAAGTGGAGCGAAAGCTACGCACAGTGTACGGGCGGCAAGCGCAGATGCGCCGGGATGACGTCAGGGCTCATGCGCAGTAGCGCGCAGCTGGCAGTAGCTCACGGAGCCGTGTCTGTGTCGGCGAGGAGAGCGCGCATCCGCAACGGCGGTTGCTAGGCAACACGAGTCATCGCTCCGCGGAGTTTTTTTGCTACGACAGACATAATACGCTTGACTTAAACAGCTCCTCTCTTAAAACAATGCACGGCATATGCTCATGTTTGTCTCAGCCAGGGCTGGGTAGTAGAACATACATGCATCTTAGATACCATATTGGATACTATTCGTGGCTCTTGTATCTGCATCGCGATACGTCTCGCAAGACGTGTATCAGTACCTGTATCAGTATGTATCAGTACCGGTACATAAATAATGTATCGTGGATCTTAATAGTATACAGGATACTGTGACCGCAACATCACCGCGCGAAATAATAAACGTTGGCTCAACTACACTTCTCAAGCTGAAACTGCTGCCACTATAGCCGATATATGTATATGAGCCACCTGAATAAAACTAAAGGCGGTGACATTCTTTCACCTTTCCGCCAGAGTCCTCCATCGGGCGCATGCTATGAGGCCTGCGCGTCACTAATGGTGGAGCAGAGTCACGTCTGGAAAAAAGAACAAGAGCTCAAAGGCCTACGCCCAGGCGGCCTTTTGCTTTCTCGATTTTCTCATTTCAGTTGTGTCAGTGTCCTGACATTCTTAGTCGCTGTCCTGCGCCGCGTAATGCGTGCGGCGTCTATCGCGCAAACTCTGATGCCGCTATATATAGTGTCATTATCGACGCTTACCTTGCGTGGTGCGTCAATTCGAAGTTTCAAAAGCACAAGGCTGAAGTTCGTTTGCATCTCGTGGCTTTCACTAGGCTCATAACCAGAGGGGGAGGGGAGGGGGCTAGGGGCCTGCACCCCACCCCCTCCCCCGGAATTTTGGGGGAAGTGTAGGAGTTTCTCAAAATCAAAAATATAACGGAAATAGGCGTTTTTCTTAATTATTTCAGGTTTTCAGCAAGTGCGCCCCCCACCCCCCCCCCCCCCCGGAAAAACTTTCTGCCTACAGGCCTGCCTTTCACGCCACACATCAGCGATTTGAAAGATCTCGTGTATGTAAGTATAACTCACATGCCATGAATTGACTTATGTGCAAATGAGATTCAACAACTATAG
This sequence comes from Rhipicephalus sanguineus, assembly GCF_013339695.2. Classification (NCBI taxonomy): domain Eukaryota; kingdom Metazoa; phylum Arthropoda; class Arachnida; order Ixodida; family Ixodidae; genus Rhipicephalus; species Rhipicephalus sanguineus. Next base: position 95,123 of record NW_023616021.1, read on the forward strand.
CAGCACTAGTATCGATGCTAGATGTCATAGAACAAGCATTTACCTAACAGTGCTGGAGAGTGCTTCTTAATATTGACTAGTGATGACTAATACTGGCTGGTGTAGGCAACTTCTTGTAATGTTTTGCTAGTAGCTAACGTTGGCTAACTATCTGTTATTCTAGGCTAGTACATGTAAAGTTTCGCTAGTAGCTAAAGCTGATCCGCTGCCGACTATTGTAGGCTAGTGCATGCAAACTTTTGCCTTTTGCTGGTAGATAATCATGGCTAAATGTCGACTATTGTACGCTAGTGCATGTAAGGTTTTGCTTGTAGATAATGTTGGCTCACTCTCGGCTATTGTAAGCTAGTGCATATTGTAGGCTAGTGCAAGTAGAGACTGCAAAGAGAAACGAAAATGTTTGTAAATGCACGGAGTTTGGGACTAGTAGAACTATACACCTCCTGCTTAAATTACACCCTCCCCCCCCCCCATTCCGCCTCAGATATCTCAGATTCTCCGAGGATTAGATGCATATCTCAAAGGCAATGCTTTTCAGCAGTACCTACGTATTATGCGTTAAGACATAAGCGCCTGGCTTTATGTAATGTTTAAAATACGGTAAACATTTCCCTGTGCTTTTGCAAGGCGTAACAGAGATATCCGTAAAGTTATTTGCTAGTGGTGCATATGAACGTCTTTGTTCGACATTGCGGCTTCATAACGGCCTGTTGAATAAAATATACAAGGTGTTTCAAGAAATGTGTCCGAAAATACTCAAAATCAGGAAGATGCGATATTTCTTCGATGCCTTCACAATTACTTCTTTTGTAGCCGCAGGCATCTTAAGATAGCTAAAGACATCATTTGAGACACTAATTATGAAGTTAGTTTAATTAACCTTTTTAATTAGGGGAGATAGGTGGTTAAGTCAAATGGGAGTATTCAAATCCTTGATGCGAAGAACCCATTGCAGCTTTGAGGTTTCGAAAAAATCACAGCATATCCACGGGGTGAATGATGATGAGTGGGGCGAAGCTACGGAGGGAATCATCTGTAAACCGTGAAACTCTTCCGTGAAATGCGCCCAGTACATAATATAAAGAGTGTGAAACATCGTGTATATTAAACATCAAACTTTTATTGTACTGTTGGTTTACGTGGTCCATTCATTATCACTTGTGATCGGTGAAATGCAAGGAAGAAGTCCGCTCCCGAGCGAAAGAGCGCCAAGAGCGACCGCATTCCCCGCCCGCCCTGTGCGAATTAAAGGCAAGGCTAGAGGGAAGACAGGACGCGCGTTCCACGACGCGAGGTCGGTAGCATGCCCAACGAAAGCCAACGGAACGCGATCGTGCAAGTGCTCCGGCTTCGCATCGCCTCATGGTTCCATTTAGCGTCCCAAAACCAATATATTGCTCAAGGTGTGCCTTGCGTTTTTCGTAGAAATAATTTCTTTATCATGTACATTAAGACGAAAAGTTAAAAGCTCACTAGAGTGTATCGCCCGCAAAGTATGTCTTTTAGTGTGATTTAACTCTCGTACGGCAGGGTCCTCGCGCCGTTGCCGGTCCACCTCGCCCGTTGACGATCTGGCGAGGTGGCTACATACAACTACTACTACTACACTTTAAGAAAAACATCTGGCGTTCTTTCGTTCTGCTTTTACAAAACATCTGGCGTCTTTCTTTGGTTTATTTCATCATCAACGGCGTTTTGAACAAAATTTTTATTGTTTAATCACGCACAGGAGAAATCTCACCAGGCACTACCTTGGAGGTAAACAATGGCTGCTAATGGGAATGAGAGACAGAAGAAGTCGGCTTTTAGCTGACACTTACACTTCTACTTCTACTAACGTTTCCTACTGGAACATGCCAATGGCTGCTAATGGGGAATGAGAGACAGAAGAATTCGGCTTTTAGTTAACGCGCACGCTGCGAATTTTTTATTGTTCAACAACGCACAGGAGAAATCTCCCACCGGCACCACCTTGGAGGTCAAGCGTAAGACTTGTTACGGACTACTACGATGACGACGATTACGAGGGACGAACGGGTGCCGCCTTAAGGAGCTTCGCCCCTAAAAGCGGCCTCTAGTAATAATTGCGACGTAATGAAATTGAACCAAATGCAGCGGCGAAACCCAAACCGAAACGTGGGAGCGCTCAACTGCCATATTCTTCTGAGACGTCCAGAATGAGTGAGCGTCGTTATATCGAGCATCAACCGACTTCATTGTGCTGTGTGCGGGCTGCGCTTGCTATTATAGCACGCATGGCGCACATACATTAGCGAACGCTGAAGAAGTAAACCTCTGTACTCGTTGTCTTGAACGGTGACGTCATTCAGGTCGTCTGCTTGTTGCGCTCATCGGTGCATCGGTTTCGCCGTTGAAATTGGTTGAATTTGATTACGCTGCAATAATTAATAGAATTCGCTTTTTCTTTATCTCAAAGCTGCGATGGGTTCTTCGCATAAAGAACTTCAATTCTCCAAATGGACATAATCGCCTGACTCCATTGATTAAAAAGTTTATATACTTTCTCAATTGCTGTCCCAAATGATGCCTTTAACCATCTTAAGATGCCTGTCGCTACAGAAGTAGCAATTGTTAAGACAGCGAGCAAATATCGTATTTCCCTGATTTTAGAGGATTTTCGGACACATTTTTGAAACACCCTGCAACTATGAATGATTGCCTTGGGGCGTTATTGCGCTTTTTGCGCAAAACTAGTCTCATAGACAGACATTATGCAGTGTCGTTTATCGTATTATGCTCTTTTTTTTCTCTCTTCTTCTTCTTTTTGTAACATCTTTTTCTATCATCTTTCACTCCCCCTTCCCCTTTCCCCAGCACAGGGTAGCCAGCCGGTCTGAGAACTGGCTAACCTCGCTGTCCTTCCGTTTTTCTTCTCTCCTCCTCCTCTTCCTCCTTGGGGCGTCTTTTCTAGTGAAGACTTTGTCGCTTATAGGCTACAGCTCGAAATTCTGACGGAAGTGGAAAACATAAAAAGGTCTTCTAATGTCTTAGATGTGCTTGAGAGAAGGGCGTAGGTGCATCATGGGAACATTTACAGGAGACGACTCCGGTTTCTGAGGAAGCGAAGAAGCGGTAGCTTAAGTCGCGCGTAGCTTTACTTATACACCACACCATGTCCGCGCGGCTAAGTTTGCGATACGACGCTAAGACAAGACGGGCTAAGACAAGACGAGACGACGCGCCGATGCAGGCATCACGGAAAGGGCATCACTACCGGACTTTTATTATTATTTTTTGCCTGGCCTTCACTGGTTAATCCCGTTACCGCAAACGTGTCAACAAGCGTTACGAGCAAAAAACGACGTGTGTACAATCTAGATGAGTCTAGAGATACGAAACAACGTTATGGTGGGGTCAGCCCAAGTGCCTTCCATTCCGAAACGCTTCGAGCGTCCTCCGCTTTCCATGCCGTGTTTTCAGCCAGCCGCCGCCACGTGTCCTAATCCCTTTCCTTAGCAGGCCCTACCCTTCTGTTTCCCTTGCCTAATCGCAGTGTCCTTGAGCCGAAGCGCCATAGTAAAGATATTGTCATCGGCTTCTGCTTCAGTCGGATTGCCTTGGAATGGCCTTGTATCGCTTTAAGATGACACCATCTCAGGTTCCCCTTTCTAAAATCACGTAACAAAAGAGGTGTTACTCTCGACAACAAATGAATCAATTTCGACGGCATTCGTTGAATTTAAGTGTTCTTAAAATGTATTTGTGAAGTGAAACATATTTACGTAAACACAAGATCGCTTTAAGAAACTGCAGAAAGTCGCAGAATTGAAAAAAGGAACAATATTTGAGGCTTGTGACTTCGTAAGTCAGCCATAGGGTATTAGGGTATTAGGAGTGCAACTGAGCCCTAAGTAGAGCCTAGTAGGTTTTCTATTAGTACGCACATGCAAGTATGCATATGTCCTAAAAGAGTGCTTGCATGCCTTTAGAGCTATTTCTGATGTAGCCTTGGTGACTTAAGCTGTCGTTTAGGCCACCTGATAGAACTACGGTATGAGACAGCAAATGAGCCTAAAGCGGTACTCTTGGCTTGCTAGCACTCATATAGACGTCTTGGCGCTTGTACTGTGACTGAATGCAGCTCGTGGGCACGTGGATAATTAAGGAATACGCACTATGCCGTTGACAGCGTCCCTTTCGATTCCTGATAAGCTTCACTGCAGGGCAGGTATGGTTTAATACTTCTGCAAACTTTGCCGCATGACGTGTAAGTGCTCAGAAAAACATAACATTAGGAAACAGATCTATCTACAACGCGTTTAGAACCCTTGCCGAGAAACGTTCTGTCTCCTCTCTCTCTCTCTCTCTCTCTCTCTCTCTCTCTCCGTTTATCGCGAGAAAGGTTCTTGCAACAGGGGTGTGAGTCAGAGGCAATCGCTTCTTTTTCCACGTCTACTTCTGGCGCTGCATTAAGTGCATACGCTTCACGTTGACCCACATGATGACTTGAGTTCAAATGATCGCTTTTACGCAGTCTATGTGACAGCCACTTCCACCTATTGATTGGGCAGCTACGCACTAGCGGTGCAAAGACTGAAGAAGCGGCGGAGTTGGTGGCGTTGCCCTGCTGCTTTGCCTCCTCCTCAACCTCACTTCTATTTCCCACCCCTTGCTGTACTATATACTACGGGACTATACTATGCTTTACCTTCTCACCTCCTCCCTTGCTTCCTCCTCACCCTCACTTCCCCTTTCGCCCCCTGCTATACTATTGTATGCATGGCTATGTTTTCTCCCTTTTTTATCTCTTTTTGTGTCTCTTTCTATCTCTTTCTCTGTCTGTTTCTTTATCTGTATTTCTTTCTCTTTGTCTCTTTCTTCCCTTTGTTTCTCTCTTACTCTTTCTTTCTTTCTGTCT
>NW_023616022.1:0-40001 GCF_013339695.2 Rhipicephalus sanguineus
TGTAGAGGTGCAGTATGCCGCTGTCTGATTTTTGCCTGCAAGTGTTATCGGCGACGGGCCACCGGACAGTCACATTCCGCGTCAAGGGCGCCGACGCCAATTAACGCGCATGCACGGGCGCCTATGCTCCACGACGTGCACACGCGCGCACAGAGCGTTTGAGACACCACATACGTACAGCCCCCCTTTGAAACGCCAAAAGGCACCCAACTCTATTCTTTTGGAGCAAGGCAACACTTATCTAGATGCATTGGAGAGCGAGGCGAGCTTACTAGGGGCATCGCGCATGCGCAGACCATGGCTCCACTTTTTAACCGGCGCGCTCCGCCGACGAGCGGCCGCTACTCCGGCGCTCCGAATTACTTTGTGGGCACCTGTACATTAGCAGCGATAAAGAACTGATGGTTACACCAGAAAACACCTAGAACGACTCTCTTGCACAAATTAACGGCTGGCGTGCCGCCGTTCTGGGGCCGGAGCTTTTACTTATTCTGAGGTTGAACCGACTATATAGGGGTGCATTGTGGTTAAAAGGTTGGGTTGTAATTGTCCGCTTTAATCCATTACATTTTAACGGAAGTAGGAGGAATGGTAATTATAATCGGTTAGTTATTTTCTGTAATGTGTGCAAGTCTGCATACTTAGCATTGTCACGCCATTGAGGATTCGCACACTCTATAACGACCATCTCCGCACCACACACCACCCATTTGCCATTACGGTATCCTGTTGCCGGGCAGATTTCCCTGGCACGAAATATGGAGGGCAGGGTTGGACAAATTTCTCTGATTCGGGCCAATTTCTGTGGCACGAAATGAAGGGGCAGGTTCGGTTGATGCATGCGGAGTACACGAAATTTAGAACGTTCGGCGGCGAAAAAAAGTACAGGGATATTATCTGGTTTTGCCAGCAGCAAGTAAAAAGAAAGATAAGGTTCTCGTTATATTCTCGCGCCTGCGGTGAAAATGTCACATCACAAATGTTATCCTAGGGTCTATAGCATCACATGTAATCTTGTCCGAATAAACGCAACACTTACTTGAGAGCCTCGTACGCCACTGATTCGCAAGGTCAGAGCATTCCGTCATTAAACAAGAATGCGCAAGATATTGTAAGCCAGTCGTGCTACTGCGCTAAGAACAGAAGCGCTAGCGGTTTCCCCTGAATAATATATATATATATATATATATATATATATATATATATATATATATATATTAATATATATATATATATAAAATGCACAGTCAAACATTTTCGTAGCTTCAAGTATAGGTCCTGGGTTTCCTGAATTTAATTGGTAACCCTCCAGCGCTCGTGAGTTCGTCATCCTCGAATACTGAAAGGCTGAAACATTCACGTCCAGTGATTAGGCCTACATAGAGAGGATCACTCAGTGTTATTCGAGCCCTCATTAGCCAGCCCTCGCTAATGACTTCAGAACGTTGTAGTGGTATGGAAGACTTCCCTGGAGTGGAAAGAAGAATCGGCCAGCACTCATAAAACCAAAGCACATCTAAGTAGGGCGGCTTAATTATCTTCATCGGATTTTTCTCTTTCTGTGGGATGAGTGACGACCGCATGAAACTCATATTATTATTATTGAAGAATAGGCGGCGATGGAGATGCCATTTCCAGCTACGTTAATTAACGGCCCCAAAGTAATTAGGCTATTTCAGGATGCTCGAACTAACAGTGTTAGAATGTGTTGTGGCGGTAGTTGTGAAAACGGGAGGAGTGCCGTGAGGGAGGAAAATACTTTCAAAGACGGTGCACAAGGCCACAATTTTATGCATTTTATGTGTTTGTGCTGTCCTAATATTGAGGTGTTCTCGTTATTAACGAATCAAACTCGCCCAAGAAACAGCGCTCCTCAGTGCAAGTGTGGCTGCTAAATGACCAGATGTTTTTAAATGAAAGCTAATGCAGACCATCGAGCAATACATTAACTGAAAAAAAGAAAAAAAACTACGTCATAAAAAACATACACACTATTCGCAGAACACCTAATTAAAACGAAGCTTCTACAACACCGGAGAAATGTTTAGACGTATGTAAGCTTACCACGCGCGATAGCGTTTTATCGGTTAACTGAAGAAAAAAGTACAAAAACGCGCCAGTTCTATTATTTCCTTAGAAGTTACGAAATGATCCGTATTTAAAAATGTCTTTTTTTTTCACCCGACCTGCACAGACCTGATTTGGCTAAACTTTTTGTTGTCCAATTTGCGTGTTTATGCACAGTCATGCCCCGTACGAGTTGCAGCATGCTGCCCGTGATCAAGCGGCGCCAACACTGCACGGTGGCGCCGGCATAGAAAAAAATCAGTGACGTAAACAGTGTTTCGACTACTGGTATTTCCAAAACCAATTTCACTTTTGCCGGTGTTACAGTTATAGGCTTGGGGCCCCTTCAACAATGACCACCGTGTTGCAACTCATATAGAGCGCTACTGTACGTGACAAACCAGTAGCACTGAGAAAAAGGCAGACAGAAAGCAACGGTAATGAGATATGCCATATGGTTTTACCATAACGGTTGATGAACACGCCGGGTTCTTTAGAATATAGGGTCATAGTTTTTCGTAGAGATGTTCAGCGCGAAATAAGCACTTTCTTTAGTTCCGCCGGCCGCAGCGGCCGCAATTCGATGAAGGCAGAATGCTAGAGACTCGTGTACTACGCTTAGATGCCCGTTATGGAACACCAGGTAGTAAAAATTTCTGGATTTCTTCACCATATACGGCGACCCTGATAATCAAATCATGGTTTTGGAACGTTTGTTTGTTTGTTTGTAGCATACCAATTTTGGCACATACCCACTCTGGGGGATTTGCCAAGAAGAATTATTGTAGCCTGTGGATGATAATTACATAAACCCCAACATTCTCCTTCTTCTTCTTCTAATAATATATAATAATAATTTATTTATTTATTTATTTATTTATTTATTTATTTTTTATTTAACGTGCCCAGGAACAACCGTAAGGTCTTTGTGCAGGCGCACGCAAAAAAAAAATAAAAATAAACTATACAACAGACAGTCTTCAGAAATAAAAAGAGCAAATACACGTAGACAAAGAGAAATGAACACAAAAGGGGAGGAGTAAAATAAGACAACACGAGAATATTGAAGGGGAATGAAAAATTAGATTGCATATATACAACTATGCGGAAAGACGGAGAAGGGAAGACTTTGTACATTGTGCCATACTATGTCAAACAGTGCAAAGCTCGGATAAAAACAATGATTGTGGACTATGAAAAATGTCAAGATCGAGAAAATTAACATTATAGAGACTTTGTATTCTGTGAACGGTAGAGTGTTGGAAGAAGCAGGCGGGTACATGAAACGGTCTGTCTCTCTGGTTAACTTACGCGGAATTCGAAAATTAACACAATTGAGAAGTACAGGGCAGGATATGATACCGTGGACTAGCTTGTAAAGAAACAAGAGATCAGAACGATTTCGTCGGCAGTGAAGTGATGGCAATGATAATAATTCAGCAGTATTTGAACGAGATTTTTTAGCAAAGCGATGGTTATATGCTAAGGAATTTTTTCTGGACTCGTTCAATGGTGTTACCGCTGGATTGAGCAATGCCATTCCATATCACGGACGCATACTCCAGTTGAGGAAGACATAGCGCGGTGTACAATTTTCGGAAGGGCATAGGAAACGGAATTCTCTAGACAATCTGCAAACACAGCCTAGGGTGCGAAGACCCCGCAAAGCAACACGCTTAACGTGAGCAGAAAAGTTTAACGTGCTATCAACAACAACACCAAGATCACTGATCTCATAAACCTTGCACAAGGACACAGAATTGACAGAGTATTGAAATGACACGCTAGATGTTTTGCGAGTGATAGACATGAATTTTGTCTTCGAGGCATTCAGAGAAAGGTTATTAGCGTTGCACCATTCGGAAAAGAGCGCAAATCTGACTGCAGCAAGCGACAGTCGTTAACTGAATGAATTTCCTTAAAAATCTTGATGTCATCGGCATACAAGAGGAAAGAAGAAATGAATGGCAAAAGAAACATCATTAACGTAAATTAAAATAGGAGTGGGCCTAATACTGACCCTTGAGGGACCCCACTAGTCACTTTATACAAGAAGACGTTTGGCCATTTACCGCTACATAACAATATCTATTGAGCAGATAGCTCTGCAGGAGATTCACAACCGACAAGTCAACATCAAATTGCGCAAGTTTAACCATAAGCAGTGTGTGGCTGACTACGTCAAAAGCCTTGCTCAGGTCACAGTAGAGTACGTCAACCTGTCCTCTCTGAGAAATAGGTGTGGAGATCTGCGTCATGAAACTACGATTTGTGGTAGTTGAGCGGCCAGCGAGAAAACCATGTTGATAGGAATCAATGAGCTTTTAACACTAAAGACAATATTTTGTGAAGAGCCAGCTCGAAGATCTTTGATGTGGCACATAGTAGAGAAATCGGGCGATAATTAGAAACATCTGTTTTAGAGCCCGACTTAAATACTGGGAAAACACGGGCAGTTTTCCACATGCTAGGAAATGTGGAAGTGTCCAGGCAGTTATTAAATATCGTAGTCAGTACTGGGACAAATATACTACTATAAGCTTTTAGTATGGCGGAGGGGATGCCATCTGGGCCACATGATAAGGATGGTTTTAAGCACTTAATGCATTCGCAGATAAGATTTTCATCCAGCGACAAAGCACTGGGTGAGCGAACTGCCTTAGGCTGTCTGATATCAGTGCTAGAGTCTGAGGCCTTATAAACGGATGAGAAATGTGCGGCAAAACAGTCAGCGACGGCATGCACTTCTACCCCATTTGAGTCTAGTAGTCTGAAAGACTCTCCGCTTTTGCTGGACCGTTTACGTACATACTTCCAAAACTCAGCTGGCCTGTCAGAAGCGCTTTTTTCTAAGAATTCAATATACGAACTATGATCCCGTTTATATAGGCGTTTAGCGAGAGTTCGAAAAAAGCTGAACTCTTCCTTCCACTCGCTCGATGGAGAACATTTAGATTTCCTGTGTGCGCGATCTTTATGCTTCAGTGCACTGATAAGTTCAGATGAGAACCAGTGGGGATATTTACGTTGTTTATGTGTGTATTGGGGAATAAAATTACGCATGCTGCTCAGTACAAGCTCCGCAAACTGATCAACCTGGTCATCAACATTCGGTTTGTCAGTAACCTGTGACCAGTCAACGGTGGACAAGTGATGATAGAGGCCCGTGTAATCACCTCGCCTGAACGCAAATCTTGGAGATTTGTTTACGTAACTGCTGTAGCTCGTTGTTTCGGCTGATGCAGATAATCTTACGTTAAGTGGTGGGTGGAATTTGTCCGGACGTACAAGAGAGACGTTGGAGCGGGAAACTTCAAGGGGTTGATCGTTTGACACACACAGGTCTAAGACGTTGCCACTGGAATTGACGACTGAATTATGTTGCACTAGGGAATTAAACGCCAGAAAGTCCAAGAGCAGGCTGCACTTTTTCTCTGTGAAATGATTGTAATGAGAAAAGGTAAGCGTGCTCCAGTCAATTCCAGGTGCATTGAAATCCCCAAGAACAATTCTGTGCCCACTATGAGAAGATATCACAAGTTCAATAGAAGACATGACATCGTGAAACGAGGCAGGGGAAATGCTGGGCGGTAAATAGAAGCATCCAATCAACAATTTTTCACGGCGCTCAAGGTTGATTTCTAGCCAGATCGATTCTTCGATAGTTTCTAGGTCTTTCCGTCTAACGGATTTCAGTGAATTGTCAATGGCAATCAGCACGCCACCGCCTTTCTGTTTGGTTTCACTGAAATCTCGGTCACGGCGGAAGGTGGTGTAGGTCGGGGGAAAAAAGTCCGATGAGGGAATTTCAGTGCCGAGCCAGGTTTCAGAGATAGCAATAATAGGAAAAGCAGACGAAAGAACATTAGAGAAAAACTCGAGTGTCTTGGTACGCAGACCCCGAGCATTTTGGTAGAATATGTCTACGTCACACGGCACTTTGGATTCCAGTCACTATCTCAGAGGGATGAAGCATGTCATCGCGCAGCTCCCCACGAAATGGCTTGAAGAGGCATCCGAGGGGCCACATCGAAGGGTCATTCAGGCGTTGTAGTGTTTCCTCGTCAACTTCAATATAGAATATGACTGGAACTTTGTTTGAAGTCGCCGGCAGGAGATGGGGACAGATCCAATGAAGCAATATGTTTCTTAATGTCAGCAGTAGTGGTGTCCGGGCTCAGCTTCGTAACAAAATGGCCTTTGGCCATTGTGGCCTTTGTGGCCGTTGAGCTACAGATATAGTGGATGTTTTCATAACTCCAAACGAGGCGGTTTAATAATAATAATATTATTATTATTTTGTTATTATTATTATTATTATTTTTACTTTCTGCTCATTTCTAAAGAGTTTGTACACCGGTAGCATTGCGAAATCGAACGTTGACTAGTGAGCATTACAGAGACAGCCGCACAATGAAGCTAACTTTCTCTGCGTGCCTACATTCGACAGTTGATGCTTGCGGCTTATATCATAACACGAAACGCAGAGTTTTTGATATCCGAGACCCGACCCTCACACAGGAAAGAGGAGATTTTCTCCGGTTCCCGAAGTCAACAGCATTCTGGAAGAAACAAATCGCAACAGGATCAGAAAAGCGTCTGCCATACGAAATTGCCGCAAACTGCTGAACACATGGTAACGGAATAACCAGCAGGACTCATTGGAAGTGCTCGTTCTCTAGAGACTCTGCCATTAAAAGCAGCCGGCGGAGCTATTAAGTGGTCCGCGGTCCAGATAAGCAATAAACGCTTGGGGTACTGGCAAAAAAAGGAGTGGGCAATAAATTCATACAAATGCATTCTCTACAGGTGTAAGTAACAGTAGAATATAGAAACAGGGGCTCGCATAGAGAGAAAATAATCGGTGAGATTGCCAGAATGTTGAACTAAAATGAAAGAATTAACGCCTTATTATAAAAAAAAACGGGCTACGTGGTCACTCGTCACGGTCCCGTTTCAAAGGCAACGCCATTCAAAGCCATCGTAATTATTATAATCGTAGTGATATGACGAAAAATAATACAGACTGCTCCTATGCTTGCATTCCGGAGACACAGTGCACACACACCTATCTTGACACAAGTGGCGCCGTGGTGCGGCTAGTGTTACGTGCGTCAATACATTCGGTCATGAGTTCTAATTTCTTAATTTTTAGTTGTCTTTTTGCACTCTTCGCTTACAGATGCGATTCAGCGATTATTGTGAAACAGTATGGGTGACGGGACGACTGAAAGAGACAAGACAATGCGCCGACTCTGCCACTCGTCCATTCACCAGGACCGTTTTGCCTTAATTAAGGTAAAGCAACAAGCTCACCTAAGAAACTTTTAATTAGGTGATTTTTTTCTTGCCACTGAAGATTGTACAATGACCTTGCAATAGAGAACAACAGTAGCAAAAAAAATAAAAATAAATAACGGGCAGTTTGCACTAAGTCGCGCAAGGCTTGGCACAGCTAAGCGCGGGCCCGTCTCCGCTCGTACTCCCCGTCGACCGACACGTCTAGCTTCCAGATCGGCGACTTCCTCCTCGTTAGTGCACAGCCAGGCTATGCACTATTGGCCTGGTGTGCGACCGATGGCGGCGCTGCGAACGGCGCCTGTATGACGTCAGAGCGGGGATTCGCGCGCTTTCGTCTGCTACGTAGGCCCAGCGCCGTGTTGAAACCACCGTTGTGGTAAATCTCAACAAAAAAGCTGTTCAATTGGTTATATTGCGTATGGTGGCTACTGACGCTGTTAGAACGACCGTGGGACTGCTTTTAACATTCACTTAGAACTACAACTCTTTGTTCTTTAGAACTGCGGCCGCTTGTCGCCGCGGAGAGTGCTGCGCAATGGTGAAGTACTGCTCTGTGCCTCAGTGTACTTCGTCCGCTCGTGAAAAAGGCGTTAGCTTTCACAACTACCCTAATGACCCAAAGCTAAAGAAGTGCATCGCGAGCTCAGAATGGGAAAGCGCTCCACGCCTTCATTGACCGCGTGCAGCAAGCACTTCGCGGACAGTGACTTCTGTTACCCACCGTACGTACGACTCTTAGGTAAGCTTTTGTGACCGTGTTTAAGCGCCCCGCCAATATTTAAGGCGTTTATGGCACGCAGGCTATAAGCATAGGTGACTTACACCAGGTGTGGTGCCGTCCCACAACCTGCCGCGAAGGCCCCTAGACAAAGAGCCGACGACGCGGCCTCCGGATCGCCTCGCGCAGGAAAGCGCGCCTCGTGAGCTCAGCTGAGCGGCGCAGGATATCTGAGACTACGGCTGCATTTGGATGGCGTACATACGTATTTTACTTATGAAGGCAAGCGCGCGCCTAGCGGACTGCTTATCATGATGTCATAAGCGAAACCTGTTGCCGCTGTTTAGTGCACATTCTCTAAAAGTTTTCACCTCAGGCAGTGCAGACGCTTTTTTAAAAGCGGAGCTCTTTAAGCTTTTCGTTAGGCTACGTGGCGTGAAACTGGACCCAGCTTGCCTTTGCCACGTTAATCTCTGTGGCCCTGTGCGTGGTATAATCAGCGATTAACTATTTGTTATATTCTAATACCCATGCGACGGCCCTGTGCGGTATTAATAGGAACTACGACGCAATATCGTTCTCACTGAACCAACATTACGGGACAAACTGCGATCATGGGCATCGGCAGGGGGGTGTGCAACAAGGCGGCACTTGCGCACTTGTTTGCAGGACGAAGGCAGCGGCGGTGATGCGATCTCCGTTGACGGCCTCGACCACGCATTCAACAACGTGGCCTGCGTCGTACACTGCCTCACCCTCGATGAGGCACCGCTACCTTTCACAAGCTTTATCTACATACTTGTAGATGCTGGAGAAGGGCGCGCTTACTGAAATATCGAAAGCACCACCCAAACTAATAAGTATCGTACGGCGGAAACAAGATAACGAGCGAGAACACTCACACATAGTTCACTTTCTAACCAGCAATGCGGCCGGTGGTATCGGCGCACTCGTCGACCATCCGGGGGATTTCTTGGCCCTGTCGATTGGGCCGCAACTAAAACAAGTTCAAGATTGCACTCGAAAACATTCGTTGCAGGCGTTAGTTGACCGTCGCGAGGCTGTTCGTTCGACAGAATTCCCGCGTGAAGCAGACGATCCGCATACAGGAGCAGCGGCTGCTGCAAAGTGGTTGAGAGCGGAGCCCCCGCTCTGACGTCACACGCGAGAGGGCGTCACTCCAAGATCTCGAGGCCAATAGAGTGGAGGTTGCGCGCGATGTCTCTGTCGGTGGGTGTGACGTAGCTACTGCGCATGCGCGGCTGTGCCAAGTGGTGCGGTATCTGGTCGCTAGCGAACGTGATGCTTGATTCCTCTTGCTTCTTTCTCTCTCTTTCGTTGATGTTCTCTCTCTCTCTCTCTTACTTTCTGCATTTCTTTCTCTCTATTTCTCTCACTCTCATTCTTTCTGTGCTACGCTTTTACTCTCTCCCTACTCCTTTCCCTCCTCCTCATCATCACATCTCTCCTCTTCACGCTCACTTGCTTTTCCCACCCTCTTGCTACACTATACTATACAAGGCTCTGCTATGATCTGCTAGCGTGCCTGGATATCCAAGCGGTCAGGTCACTCGCGTTCGGATGGAGGGTACGCGGGTTCGAATCGCGCCTCGTGAACAATTTTTTTTTTCAGCAAGAACTTTTCTCTTTCCCGTTTTTATATCTTTCTTTTCGTCTCTCTGTTTGCTTGTTTCTTTGTTTCTTTCTTTCTCTCTCTCTCTCTCTTTCTCTCTGCACTCGTTCTCAGGTTGTTACTGGCAACGCCGTAGCGGGGAGTTGTGGGATGCGCCCAAATTCTGTGGCACATACCCGTTCATCACGATGATAGTTTACGGGCACGGTCACACACTTCACGCCGAGCTAGAAACTTCCTCAAAAACTTTCCACTTCTTTCTCTCTGCACTCGTTCTCAACAAAAAAAAAGACAGGAGCGGTTAACCTCATGCATATAAACAAATATATAAATAAATCAAACACCAAACTGAAGCAAATATGAAGAAAATGACATTATTGGGCCGTTCACTGGTAACTGTTGAATTTGCACTGGAACGTTCACAAGTACACATTTTTGTCTAATGTGAATCCACAGTACGCCGCATAACACATCATATTCGTATATAACTGCGCATGAGTGCTCATCACAAACTCTTGTCTATTTGAGTGTCCACTAAGAAATCCTTTAAAATGACTGTCCTTGCTGCAGATATTTTGGGGGCCATAGCATATTAACTTTTGTCATGTAGAATGCGCGTTTCTAAACGTGCTAGTTTTTTTCTATTTGTTCCTTCATTTGTGTACTTTGTACATTAGAGAAGAATGTGCCCAATGTTCTTAATTTCATGTCCACAGCAGCACTTCCTTGAATAATAGTAATTCTTGGGATTTTAAGCCCCAAAACCAAGATATTATATGAGAGACGCCGTAAGGTAGGGCTTGGAAAAGTTCGACCACCTGGGGTTCTTAATCGTGCACCTAGGTCTAAGCACACGGGTCTCTAGAATTTTGCCTTTATCGAACTACGGCCGCAGCGGCCGGGATTCGATCCCGTGACCTTCGGGTCAGCATCACACCGTAAGATACTTCCGTGAGTTGGAGCGATGTATCCTATGCACGGAACTACTTTCGTACAAGGTAAAGAGAATGTCAGCAGAATCAAAAGAAAACCACAGAATTCATATAAGAACACAGTAACTCCAACAGGAAGTGCTCCGGTTTCTTGACAAGGTCCTCTCGTGTCTAGTGATAAGGTACCTTTGAATGTGATTTATATTGTTGCCGCGCACGCTGATATCGGCTGTTCGCGTTTTCTTCAAATAAAGTCACTTCTTAGTCCACCGTACTTCCTGTTCCTCCTGTTTGCTTGTCCAAATTATCTAAGTTTGTTTTCTTCTGGTTCAGCTGTCATGCCCTCTACCTTGTACTATGTACAAACTCGTCCAAGCCACCTTATGAACTTGTTTATTTTTACACCACTTTCAGTTGAAGACTGTGAAACAGCGTCCCTGTACGTTTTGAGATGTCTGTTGCTACTGAGACATTTCTTTGTGGGTCACTTTTCTCGTTTAGTCTTGACACTAATTTTCACTGGAGGCTGTAGTTTGAAGCCCCTTGACCGCCTCAAGACCTCCTCGCCCCTTTCGCGCCCTCGCCGTTCTCCGCCGCTTTTTCTGCACGACGATTGGTATACTTCGCGGTTGCCCTTGGAAACGCGTGGATCTTGCGTCTTGCTTCGTTCGGCGAATTTGGGTGCCACGCATGCATGGCTGGATGGCAGTCATCATTTGGATTTCTCGTGGAATGAGAACAGGCAACATGCTGGGGACGTTCGCATGATCGCGCTCGATTGCGATTGATATCGACTTCTAAGTAGAGGCCGGAAATCCTCGCTTTAACAGCGAATCTATTAAAACCACTTCTCTGCAATTCTGAGACCACATCACAAAGTTACTTTCGCGTCGAGAAGATGAAGACATGGACGGACGATGTACTTGCCACGAAGTCATTACAAGATGCCATGCTGTAAATACTCGTGGTGAACATGCGCGGGCAGGTAAGGAAAAAAAGATGGTTGATCGCTCTGTCATAGAAATCGGTATAACGCGAAAGTAAAACGTGTCGTCACAGAAGCAGTTGATGAACGCGGTGTTACAGCCAGGTGAGGCAGGCGCGCGTCGCAGAGCTATTTTTGGTTTGGATTATCATGATGCTTTGAGCGAGGCCGACGCTTTTACGACGCTGGGGGTATGGTCGCCACCTCGCGGTGTGTTAATGCATTGACAAAATTGAACTTCTATTGAAAACGCGCCGAATGGGACGGACGTGTAACGCGTTGCCGGTGCTAATCACGCAGGCCACAGTAATGACGAATTGCTTTACTTTACCGCTCCCAGAGGGCAACACCACCCCGCCGACCGGGAGTGGTAGATATAAAAGGCGCGTTTGTAAAGTCTCTAGATCTGTGACCATGGCGCAGTGGATAGCGTGCCCGGCATTTGCATCGGTTGTTGCGGACCGAGCCATCGTGGATTCGATGCCCGTTGACAGAAATTTTTTTCCTTGCATCTGATCGTGTAAATTTTTTCGACGCCATTTCCGTGACAGAAATACGTCACTGAAATCTTAGTGGACCCCGGCATAAAACACTTTCGTGTTAGAAAATCGACACACAGTGCCACAAGCAAAACTATACCAGATGCAAAAGTAAAGCATGTTATCGTGTGTTATAAAGGATGTCTGCACCGTAGAGGTCTCGTCAAGCTCCTTTTCATTTAGTATGCCCCATTGGAAAGGCTTTGTGAGAAAACCTACCCCTTCAAAAAACGTTCATTTCAGCGTTTTCGATGTAGTTATTACCGCTTTTAAAAATCTAAGCCACGTGGGCGCGCAAGTGGCCCTAAGTACGCCCCTCCATTCATTTCTGCGGAGCGTCCGTGGGAGGCTGGAGTCGAAGCGGCAAATGGTGCTGTCGGCAGCGGGCACTGTCAGGGGGCGAGGAGAATCGAGGAGGAAACGCGCGCGCAGAGGAGAGTGTCGCTACTTTCCTAAATCACGGCCGGACTGGAAAAGCGCGCGAACGCTCGCTTGCCTTTCCAGTCCGGCCGTGCCTAGATCAAGGGACTTTACTGTAGTGCACTTATAGACTCCGCCTGAGGATTCACCCACAGCCACCTGCCTTCGCTTCGCGGTGCCAGGGATCGACTCCTCAGCTTCGACGACATAACACTCTTTTACCGAAATTCCCGCCTAACGAACCCCCACCACATAAATCTCTCTCCAGAATAGGCCAGGTTTTGTGGCGCAGACTTCTAACGACCACAGTCACCACTCCTTTCCTTCTCTCCCTTATTACGCATGGTGAAACTTCTCGACATTGCAATTTGTGTCCTAGCACCAGAGCCGACTTCAATCACGTCTTTGTGAATTGCCCAACAAACCCAAGCCCCCGTGGCAAGGGTCAGCACACCAGGAGCGATGGGAGGCTGCTCTGCGCAGCTCGCAACCGGAGTTACAGCTTCGGGCAGTGGGCTAGGTCAGAGGGGTCGCCGAAGCACAGAAGTGTCCGGCCAACTAGAGCGGCCCGAGGGCCGATCGTCGTCCTGCTTCCACTTCCCCCCACACCCCCCCTCACATGATTCTTTCATGAATCAATAAAGTTGTTTACCTACCTATCTACCTACCTACCTACCTACCTACCTACCTACCTACCTACCTACCTACCTACCTACCTACCTACCTACCTACCTACCTACCTACCTACCTATCTACCTACCTACCTACCTACCTACCTACCTACCTGTCCACCCACCCACCCATAAAACCGTCGTACGACTGCCGTTCACCTCTGTAGGGTCGTGCCAGCTAATTTTATTTCGAAGCTTACGTTTTCTCTGTTAATTTTATGTTACGTGTATATTATAAAATAAGAGATAGTCGTTTGTATTCTAAGTATATGGTTTGCGTGAGCAATCATCTAAGAAGCTCTGTTACAACTTTTTTTGATTTCAAGTTCAGCGCCTAAAACCAGCGAAACAAATGCATTTCTTTACGGTAAGATTAACATTAAGCGCGCAAATGTGTTTGACTTCGCAAATGAAACAAACGTTTTTATATTGGGGTGTCTCTCGGTTCGTATCATATCCTCCTTAGGGACAGCTCACTGCTCTCCTTTATATAGCATCATGATCAGCCTGACTGAGCCCACTGCAGGGCAGAGGCCTCTCCCATGTTCCGCCAATCAACCCTGTCCTCTGCTTTCTGCTGCCACGTCGTACCCGCTGTAGAGAAGCATTGGAACGCTCGAATGGGTCGTCCTCTCAAGCGCCTCCTAGTGGTCACCCTCTTCGCCTATCCTCGGAGAGCACGCCCCTCGTGCTCGTGAGAGTCTGCGAGTCTGCGCTCTGTCGTTGTGCATCGTCGCCGTCAATCTCGCCGTCAATAAACTTCTTAACAAAGTGGTGGAGAGTACTGTACCGTCACCACAACTTCGGTCTCCATTCGATGCCCCTGGAGCTTCGATCCCGTACCGTGCCACTCACCATGCCGCAAGACGCCGCTCCAGCAAACGCCGCCTCCTGCTCCGACCACTTGTCCTGGTGTCCCCCGCCTCCGTGACCCTCCTGTCTTCACCGGCGCGGATGGCACCGACGTGGAGGACGGCTCACGATTTACGAACGGGTGAGTGTCCCAAATAAATGGGACGAAGCAGGCATGCTGAGCAACTTGGTTTTCTACCTCGCGGGGTGGCAGGAATGTGGTACAACAAACCATGCATCCGATTTCCCGACGTGGTCCGATTTCAAGACCGCCATCGTCGACGTGTTTGGCCGCCCTGCCGTCCGTAAGCTGCAAGCCGAACAGCGGTTGCGTGAACGGGCACAGCAGGCCGGTGAATCATTCACGAGCTACATTGACGACATCCTTGACTTGTGCAAAAAAGCCGACGCGAGCATGCCTGGAGTCTGAGAGAATCAGGAATGTTATGAAAGGCATCGACGACGATGCCTTCACCATGCTGCTGGCCAAAAACCCTCGCACAGTGGCAGAGGTCATCACGCTGTGCCAAAGTTACGAGGAGCTGCGCCGGCAGCGCTTGATGACCCGTCGACCGCCATCACGCGATGCTGATCTCGCGGGCTTGTCGGCCATTTCCGACCACTCCACCTTGCTCGGCCGAAATCAAGTCGTTCGTGCGGGAGGAAATTGCCCGCCAGATCTCTCTACTGGCTTTCGCTCCACCGCAGCGTGTTGACCAGCCGCCCACTACCCTCCTGCCTCCTCTCCCGCCGAGCGATTCAGCAGGAAATCGCAGAGGTCATTCCTGAATACCACCAACCGCCTCCAGTGCATGCGCCACTAGCTACGCGCAAGCTGTAGCCAGGCCGCCCCCAGCGGTTCCTGTGGCTGCACCGCGAAGTTACGCCGAAGCCGTCATCGGACCCCAGGCCTTCGACGCGGCTGTGCCGCCTACGTACGTCGACGTCGTCCCCAAGCCCCGACTCCTGCCCACAATGCCTCATATCAGCAGCCGTCTCGTCCGTCCCCTTCCGCGACATGGATGGGACCCGCGAACCGCTGGCGCACTTCTGACAACCGCCCCATCTGCTTCGCGTGCGGTTGCGCCGGTCACGTCGCACGCTACTGCAATCGTATGGAGCCGCCTCGGGTCGCATCAGCCCTGCCCAGCCAATCAAGCCGACCTTATTATGACCAAGCGCCGCCTATGTCACCGACGTCCCGCGCCGCAACATCTACCCGCCGGTCACCGTCTCCACGACGTCGCTCACTGTCGCCCATGCGGCCACGTCCGGTCTCACGTGACCAGGAAAACTAGTCGTCGCAGGTCCACGAGGCAAGGGCTGCGACGCTATCGAACTGCGAAAAGCCCAGCGAAGGCCACATCGAACGTGAGATAGACGTGTTTCGTGGACGGTGTTCGCGCATCTGCCCTTATCGACACTGGAGCCTCTGTATCCGTCATGGACGCCAAACTTAGCCGATTACTGCGAAAAGTGACGACGCCACTTTCCGGTCTCTCCCTCCGTACAGCCAGCGCCCAAAGTATTCACCCTACAGCGGTGTGCACCGCCCGCGTCATTATCCAGGATTCTCTGTACGCCGTCGAATTGATCATAATTCCAGCCTGCTCTCACGACGTCATCCTAGGATGAGATTTTCTCTCCCTCCACGACGCCGTCATTCATTGCGCACCAGCCGAAAATAGAGCTCTCACCGTTCCCTGATTGGACGCCGGCAGACAATCCATCGGCTGCGGGCAAGGTACATGTCAAAGACGACACCAAGGTGCCTGCAAACTCGTCAACGGTGGTGTCAGTCTACTGCGCAAGTCTTTCCGACACCGTTGCACTCTCTCGCCATCTGACCGTGTTTGCACGAGGAAAGGCTTGCTGGTGCTTTCGCGACCAGTGCAAGTCACTCAGGGCAGCACCTCTATTTTTGTATCAATCCATTCCCGTACAGTGTCACGTTGGTGCAAGGGGAATGTCTCGGTAGCGTGGAACCCCTCGAAGACGCACAAGTTATGGACGAACCAGATGAAATGCACTGCCACAGTTCCAGTACGCTCGGTGCTGTTTCCACGTCTGGTTCATCACCCGCTGATGTATTTGTTTCCTCCATTGCTGACAACCTTACGCCAGTCCAGCGTTCCCAGCTTCTGGCCTGTTGGAAGAATTTCGCTCTTCTTTCGATGTCGCTCAAACTTCTCTCGGCCGCACGTCCCGCCGTTACGCATCGCATCGACCTGGCACCCAGCCGCCACTGCGGCAACGTCCATATCGCGTATCTCCCACAGAACGCCGTGTAATCAACGAGCAAGTCGACGAGATGCTTCGCCGCGATGTTATTCGACCTTCTAACAGCCCCTGGGCGTCTCCTGTCGTTCTTGTGTGCGAAGAAGGACGGTTCTGTGCGGTTCTGTGTGGACTACCGACGACTTAACAAGATCACTCGCAAGGACATGTATCCACTACCGCGAATAGACGATGCAATTGACAGCCTGCAAGGCGCAGAATTCTTTTCATCTCTCGATTTGCGCTCAGGGTACTGGCAAGTACCCATGGCTGATGACGCTCGACCGAAGACCGTCCTTTGTCACGCCCGACGGCTTGTACGAATTCAACGTCATGCCGTTTGGGCTGTGTAATGCACCCGCCACCTTTGAGCGCACCGATGATACCGTTCTGCGCAACCTGAAATGGCACACATGCTTATGCTACCTCGAACGACCGTCGTTGTTTTCGCTCCGGACTTCTCCACGCATCTTCAACGCCTGCGGCATGTTTTGACGCGTTTGAGCGAGGCCGGTCTGCAACTGAATCTAAAGAAGTGGCCGATTTGCAGCACGGCAGCTGACAATACTCGGTTACGTCGTGTCCAAGGACGGTATTCTCCCCTATCCAGCCAAGCTTCGGGCCGTGACCGAGTTCCCCAAACCTACGTCCGTCAAGGAACTGCGCAGTCGTAGGACTGTGTTCCTACTTTCGGCGCTTCATTCGAAACTTCGCGACTATCATATCGCCGCTGACGAAGCTCCTCGGAAGTAATGGCCGCTCAGTTTCGTGGGTCGTCAGAGTGCGACGAAGCTTTCGCGAAAGCTCCGTCGTTTGTTGACGTCGCCTCCCATACTACGCCACTACGACCCTACGGCCCCTACAGAGGTACACACAGACGCCAGCGGTGTTGGCCTTGGCGCTGTCCTTGCGCAGCGCAAGCCAGGGTTCCCTGAATATGTCGTGGCATATGCAAGTCGTACGCTTACCAAAGCCGAGACTAATTACACCGTCACCGACAAGGAATGCTTGGCGATTATCTGGGCCCTTACGAAGTTCCGACCTTATTTGTATGGTCGCCCATTGATGTCATCACCGACCACCATGCACTATGCTGGCTGTCATCATTGAAGGATCCATCAGGCCGCCTCGCCCGCTGGGCACTTCGCCTACAGGACTACGACATCGGCGTGCTGTACCGCAACGGACGCCAGCATGCTGACGCCGACGCACTCTCGCGCTCCCCCTTGCCTGACGACAATACCCACAGCTCAATGTCTCACAATGCCGTTTCTTCCATCGACATTCACACCATCGCTACCGAACAGCGCAAGGATCAGTGGATCGCTCACTGATAGACTTGCTCACTGATCCATCGGCAACACCATCCACTCGCGCGTTGCGTCGTCAAGCCCATCATTTCGCCATTCGCGACGACCTCCTTCACCGACGCAATTATAACGCCGACGGCCGCCAGTGGCTACTAGTAATACCCCGCAGTCTCCGTTCTGACATATGCGAATCGTTCCACGCTGATCCGCAGTGTGCGCACTCTGGGGTATCGAAAACATACCACCGCATTCGCCAACGGTACTTTTGGCGAGGGATGTACCGCTACGTGCAGAAGTTCGTTCGCTCCTGCATCGATTGTCAAGCGCCGCAAAGCTTCAACGCACCAGTCACCAGCAGGTCTACAGCCTTTACCTTGCCCTGACCGGCCGTTTGGGCGCGTTGGCATCGATTTGTATGGGCCACTTCCTCTGACGTCGGCTGGTAACCGCTGGGCCATCGTCGCTGTAGACCACCTTACGCGATACGCCGAAACTGCCGCCCTCCCCGCGGCTACAGCGCGCGATGTAGCCTCCTTCCTGCTCCACCGGTTCATGCTGCGCCACGGTCCACCCCAGGAGCTGCTCAGCGATCGAGGCCGTGTCTTCCTGTCGGAAGTCGTCGAAGCCATCCTCAAAGAGTGCAACGTTGTTCACCGCAAAACTACTGCTTACCACCCGCAGACGAATGGCCTCACCGAACGCTTTAACCGCACGCTCGGCGACATGCTATCGATGTACGTCGCCGCCGATCACACAAATTGGGATTCGATTCTGCCTTTCGTCACCTACGCCTACAATACCGCCCCTCAAAGCACCACTGGTTTCTCACCCTTTTTCTTATTGTACGGCAGGCACCCGTCGCACACAATCGACACAATCCTTCCATACACGCCGGATCGATCGGAGTGTGCGCCTATTTCTGCCACAGCCAGACTTGCTGAGGACTGTCGCGAGCTAGCCAGGACCTTTACTACGCAGGACCAAGAGCGGCAGAAGAGCATTCGCACTGACACCAACACTTCTGCACCCACGTTCCTCCCTGGAGCGCTCGTATGGCTCTCGGTTCCTACCACTGCAATTGGCCTCTCTTCCAAACTACTACCAAAATACGAAGGCCCCTACCGTGTCGTCGAACGCACATCCCGGTCAACTACCTGATTGAACCTATTGAACCATCTTCCGACATGCGCCGTCGAGGGCGTGACATTGTCAACGTGGAGCGCCTCAAGCCCTACCATTGATCCGCTCATAGTGACCAGCTGTTAGGTCGCCAGGCGGCTCCCTTTTCGTACCCGAGGTAATTGTAGAGAAGCATTGGAACGCTCTAATGGGTCGTCCTCTCAAGCGCCCTCCTAGTGGGTCACCCTCTTCGCCTATCCTCGGAGAGCACGCCCCTCGTGCTCGTGCTCGTGAGAGTCTGCGAGTCTGCGCTCTGTCGTTGTGCATCGTCGCCGTCAATCTCGCCGTCAATAAACGTCTTAACACCGCAAAACTCTTAATCTCATCTGCCCACCTAACTTACTGTCTCCCCTTCGCGCATTTGCCCTCTCTTGGAATCCGTCTGTTGCCCTACGCGCTACATGCCCTGCCCATGCCCATTTCTTTTTTCTTGATTTCGACTAACATGTCTTTAACACCGGTTTGGCGGTTAATGAGCACTAACAGACAATATTGTTTGTTACTTCTAAAACTTCTAAAAACATCCCCTATACTTTCCTTGGCTTATTGTCTGTTAGTGCTCATTATTATTCGTGTATAACAAAGAAAACGAGCCCCTTAAAATTAACACTTCTTTCCTTCATTCACAGCGAGGGTCTCGTTCTGGCAGACTTGATGCTTTCAGGTAGTATGCGAGGGATTATTGGTCAGCTGCCAGCTCGTAATAAGTTCACGTGCTACGTGACGCCAACAGGCAGAAAAAAGAGTGTTCCACACTCGCCGTCATGGCTACTGGCGGCGCTGACTGACGCTCCCACGTTTAAATGTACATATATACCCTATAAGTGGACTAGGGGATGGCTGCCGCGGTAGCTCAGTGGTAGAGCATCGGACGCGTTATTCTAAGGTCGCAGATTCGGTCCCTGCCCGCGGCAAGCTATCTTTTCGTCCACTTTTCTTTCTTCACATATACCTTACAGTTACTTCTAAAAACTCCCTATACTTTCCTTGGCATTATGTCTGTTAGTGCTCATGAATAACAGTTTGGTAACATGAAAACCATGGCATGCATGTCGTGTACGTCGTGATTTACATGCCACGCTCATGGTGCATTCGCGGCCGTTTCGCTAGATTGATATACACCGAAATTGGCATTGCGCGACGCGACTGCATTACGAACGTAAACGAGAGGTGGCAACATGAAATAACGACATGCAAGTCAAGTACGACATGATTGCTCATGCTGCATTCGCGGCCGTTTCGCTAGCTTGATATACACCAAAATTGGTATGCGCGACGCGGACTGTATGACAACCACAAATGCCAGGTGGTATCTTTAAAAACATGATAATGAAAGACGCAAGACGACCGGACTAGAGAAGGCCAGCCGAACCGTTTATTACGCCGTGTCAGCCTCGGCGCAAAACACGAGGAAGAAGAAGAACAGGGATGATGATGGCTATGTACAAATGAGAAAGATGATGAAGTACGTTAAATGTGCTTACACTAATTTCCCCCTCTTCGAAGCGGCCATCCTGGCCGTAACTCAAAGATCGGCTGAACGAGTAATGAACGGCTTCATGCGGGAGACGTGAACAATCTCTGTGCTTACGACGACGGTGGTCAGTGACGGACTGAAGCGGGGTGATGAGATAGTTGGTGAGATAGTTGATGAGTAGACTGGTGTAGGGGCCAATGTACCGGTGAAGAAATTTCTCGCAAACTCCAGACGTTCGAACCGGGGCCCATAGTAAGACCTTACCTCCTGGATAAAAGGCCACGTCACGTCGTTTACTGTCACAGCGACGTTTTCGTTCCTCTTGTGCAGCTTGCGTGTTTAGACGAGCAATTTCACGGCATCGCGCAACTCGAGCTGCAAACTCTTCTTGTAGGGAAGTACTGGACGGAGCAGGCGCAAAGAAGAATGCCCTGTCGAAGACGCAGGAGGCAGTCCGTCCATGCACTAGGAAAAAAGGACTGTAGCCAGTAGATCGTTGTGTTGCAGTACAGTAAGCGAATGTGACGAATGGCGACTGTTGCCCAGTTTTTGTGGTCAGGGCGTAAGTACATGGAAATCATGTCAGAGAGCGTCGGTGGAAGCGCTCAGTAAGGCCGTTCGTCTGCGGGTGGTATGTAGACGTGGTTTACGCACCGTATTACTCGCCCGCAGGACGTCGTCGAGGACCTGCCAAATGAAGGCTTTGCCATGGTCACTCAAAAGAACGCGCGGAGCTCCGTGGCGCAAGACGATATAGCGCAAGTAAAAGTAAGGGATTTCCGCAGCGGTACCAGAACGAAGAGGCGCAGTCTCGGCACAAAACACGAGGAGAAGAAGAACAGGGATGATGATGGCTATGTACAAGGAGAAAGATGAAGTACGTTAAATGTGCTTACATATGCATATCATTTACGGCATGATTTGCATGCCACACTCATTGTCAGATCGCGGCCGTTTCTCTAGATTGATATACACCAAAATTTGTATTGCGCGACGCGACTGTTTGAAGAATATAAGTGACAGGTGGTAATATGAGAACCATTACATGCATGTCATGTATGGCATGATTTACATGCCATACTCATGGTGCACCTCGCGGCCATTTCGCTCGTTTGATATACACCAAATTGGTACTGCGCGATCTGGCTGTGACGAACATAAATGACAGGTTCTAAACATGCGAATCATGTTATGCATGTCATGTACGGTATGATTTACATGACACTGTCATGGTGCGCTTCCGGCCGTTTTGTTAACTGGATATATACCAAAACTGGCATGGCAGTGACACGAGTGGCGTGATGAACATAAACGATAGGTCATGCATTGTGCATACCAGAATATATGTCTCATTAGCATGTCATATACCAGATTGTGGATGCATGCGTGTATGGCAAAAATGCGATATATGGTGAACTAGATGGCATGGCATGAGTGATTTAATTTGGCTCAAAGTCAAACAAGGCGATGTATGCAGCTCTTTTCTGGCTGCTTCGCATTACATCGATTCCCACAGTGCGTGGATCTGCCGGATGTTTTGTTGCTTAAACTCTCGCGCAATGCGAGGTAACTAACCGGAAACCACATTTGGTCTCACCGCCTTTCTGCAAATCGGTCATTACCCTTCGTTACACTCCTTAGTTTAATTTGAAGTAATTGCATTTTTGAAAGGAAGGAGCCGACGTGATGTGGGGCTTGATCGCTTCAGTGGCGCCGCAGTTGGTCCTCTGCAGAGTGAATGTAAGAAGTGCTTCATTGTTCCGCTACTCAAGCTTGGGAAACCACTCGACGCGCGGAAGCACAGAAAAAAGGTCGTGGAGCGGTAGGAAGCGTTGCGACGTGCTCGAAGCTGTGAGCGGACGTGCCGCCTTGATTGGCGCAGATTCGGCCTGGTGATGGATGGTACCAGGGTTTGCGATGAAGGGTGCCATCTGACTGGCGACCCTGCCGTTGGCGAAAGCGTGGTAGCCCGACTGGGAGGCAAAGGCTGGTAACGAAACCGAGAGCTCGATCGATGGCTGTAACAACAACGACAAAAATTGCGTGTGAAAATTAAAGACTTCAGAACTGCATAGGCAGCCTCTGTGATTGTGTTTCACTGCGGGGTAGTCTGTAGCTATGGTGCACGACTGTTGATCCGAAGGTGGCGGGATCGAATCCCGACCGCGGCTGTCGCATTTCTGATGGAGGCGAAAATCCTTCAGGCCCGCTTATTTAGAGTTAGGTGCACGTTAAATAACACCATGTGGTCGAAATTTCGGAAGCCCTCCCTTATGGCGTCCTTCATAATCATATCGTGGTTTTGGGATGTTAAACGCCAATAATAATTAAGGAAAGAAGGTGACTTTTAAGGGCTTGTTTTTCTTTGTTAGACTAATGTTAATGAGAACTAACAGACAATAATTCCAAGGAAAGTATAGGCGGTGTTATTGTAGTAATTAGGATATAAATGTGAAGAAAGTAAAGTGGACGAAAGGACAACTTGCCGCCGGCAGGGACCGAACCTGCGACCTTCGAATAACGCCTCCGATGCTCTACCACTGAGCTCCGGTGGCGGTCATACCCTCGTCCACTTTGTGGGGTATATATGCGCATTTAAGCCTAGGAGTGTTAGTGCCGATCGCAGCCATGGCGGCGAGTGTGGAACAACACTTTTTCTCCTCTTGGCGTCACGTAGCACGTGATCTTCTTACGAGCCGGCAGCTGACCAATAATCCCTCGCGTACTACCCGAAGGCATCAAGTCTGCCAGAACGAGGCCCTCGTTCTCTAGAACTTACCTTCACATTTATATCCTAATTACTACAAATAACACCGCCTATACTTCGCATTATTGTCTGCTAGTTCTCATTAATATTAATTATTCTTATTCTTATCCATGATTGTATATTAGCGAGCCAGGCTTCTTCCGCAGCAGATGCGGTGCTCAGCAGTTTCTCCTTCGTCCGTGTTGTTTGCGCTGCTTTAACCATAATCAGCAGTTTCGTTTTGACTCCGAGCGTAGGCCGCGCGCGTGCCTTCAGAGCGTGTTGGACGCTATCAACGCGTCGTTAGCGACTGCTCGCTAACAGCGGATACGGCACTGAGTTCCTTTGTTTTGATTCGGGCAATTCGAGCGATGTCACAAGACTGAAATATGCTGAAGCTGTTGAAGATGAGAGCGTTCAGACGCAGTCGGCATGCCGGAAGAAAAACTCGCTTGCTACATCGTGATGGACGAACGATAAGTTGCCGATTATTTTTCCGGTGAAAAAATTGTCGTCACGTGCGCGTAGGTTGGGTGTGGCTGTACGTAGAAAGGAAGGGCTCCACAGCACGCTTCGGGTTAATAATAAATGTTGGCGTTTACTGTCACGAAGCAACGATATGATTGAGAGACGCTGTAGCGGAGGGCTCTGAAAATCTGACCACCTGAGGTTCTTTAACGTGCGCTTAAATCTAAGTACACATGCCTCTATGATTTTGCCTCCATAGAATTGCGGCCGCCGTAGTCGGGGTTCGATCCCGCGAACTTGGGTCAGCAGCAGAGCACCATAACCACAAGACCACCGCGGCGGGTGTATGTTTCGGATCAAGAAACGGAGTTCTTAGCCGCGGTCGCATCTTGAACGAAGTCGCGAATGTCAAAAAGGCGGCTTTACACTGCTCCTATGAAAAATAAGTACAGAATTTAAGTATCTGTAAAGAAAATTAAAGCGAATTGTTGTAATAGACATGTGTTTTTTCTCGATACTTTCGAGAATTCAGCCGGAATGTCTTGGGACTCGGCGGAATTCTCGAAAGTATCGAGGAAACAATAAGCAAATAGGGGGATGAACAGGGGCAGAGGCCAAGCCTCCTCCCCGTCATTAAAGGGTATTCAGACGGGGGAGAAATGCTCGGGGGGTAAAGGCCGAGCCTAGTGACATCAACTCGCGAGGAGAAGTCATCCACAAATGCCCCCACATCACACGGACGAGGCAAACGATGGGGAGACCCAGTGTTACTAGACTACTCTGGTGGCTTGCACCACCCGTTTGACGAGCTGCTGACGACGAGCTGCAGACGACCACCAGCTGCAGACTGGACACCCAACTGCCGCTCTCTGCAGGAGCAAGTGCAACAATGTGGCCAACAAGAGCCCGAAATTCCGCCACATCCCCCACCGCAGGGGGATCGTTGACCTTTCGGGGAAAACGTCCCCGCTCTCCTCCGAGGAGGCGCGGGGAGGTCACGCCCACTCGCTAATCCGTGACGTCGCGGTCACGTGATACGCAATCCCCCCCTCTCCCCCGAGCATTCCTCCCCCGTCCTGAATACCCCTTTAAGCTAGGGGTAAGGCCGGCGTTGCAGAAAACTGGCGCGTGGGCACCAGAGAAAGCTGGTCAAGGAGCTCCTAGCATCCACATAGCCATGCGCAGTATAGTATAGCAGTAGGGTGGGAAAGGGAAGTGAGGGTGATCATCGAACCCCATTGTAAGGCTGACGCCAGAAAAGGCTACGCATTTTTTTTTACCTCGGCGACTTTTGTTCTGCCAACTCGAAAGATGCTTTTTTGGGTGTGGGGGCGGGGGGGGGGGGGGGGGGCTGCGTATTCAGGCGTTTCTGCTGCGCGTCTTCATGGCCTTGTCGGCATAGGGAGAAGTGGGGGAGCCGATTACCGTAGTCGAGGCGCCTGCGCGTGGTTTCGCGGAGTTTTCGAACGGCGCGAATCATCGTCGCGAATCTGGTGTCTGACGCGCATGGGAGAGAGGAGCCAATCACAACGCCAGAGGCCGCAGAAAATGAGTGAAGCACCGACGTGGAACGTTTATTATAGTTCGGTTCGACAGCCCGCCGCTCCTATAACGTCTGTCATGCAATAAACGATACGCGTACATCCAGGGCTACATTTTTGTTTCGCCCGCTGAGCCTGCTCTCGCCCCTACGACACACGGTTTGACTTGTCCCTATTGTGTACAACACGACAGTACCCTCAAGCACTTGATGGAACGGCTCTTCAACATTGCCAATGAAGTGCTGACGAGAAAACAGGTTCCTCAGTCGGATACCAACATCAAGATGCGACTCTTGCTGAGTGCGAACAACGGACTTACTAAGTTGCGAATATGTATCCTGGACATTATTTTCTACTCACACTGCGGTATTCAATCAGCACTCATTAAACGCCTATGTGTTGTTCTTTTCGATGTGGTTTCCTGTGCAAGAAACTTATTTATATTGGTGCATGTGTGGGAATGTCTGTTTGAATATCTGAAGCGCAGTATTATGACGGCGCATTCGAAGACCGACGTGGATAGTGGCCCATGTGTTGAACCTGTAATAGACGAGCACGAAAGTGGCAGTTAGACATGTCGGTTGTCTATAAAAATTCGCCTAGGAGCTTTGTTTAGATTCATTTTATTTACATTTAACCTACTGCCGACGATGTCAGATTCGTAAAATATGGTAGCTCAATATTAGCTTTAAATTGCTCCCCCTATTTCGCCTCGGGGTTATCCGGCACTATATTTTGATTAAAATTCAAAGTGTACGTAAAAGTAACGACACGTTCCAATTTTCGAAAAGTAAGTGGAACGCGTTCCTTTCGCATTCAAGGAACTTGTAACGGGAACTCGTTCCGGGATTGGGGAGGAACGAGGACCGATCGTTCGTTCCTGTTTTAGAGGAACGTGTACAACACTGTTGTGTAGTATAACATAGCAAGGGGGTGGGAAAAGAAAGCGAGGGTGAGGAGTGATGTGGGGGTGAGGAGGATGAGAGAGGGTACAGTATAGCATCGCCTTGTGCAGTATATTATAGCAAGGAGGTGGGAAGGAAAGGTAGGGTGAGGATTGATGTGGGGGTGAAGAGGATGAGTGAGGGGTGACGTATAGCATCGCCTTGTGTAGTATAGCATAGCAAGGAGGTGGGAAAGGAAAAGGGAGGGTGAGGATTGATGTGGGTGTGAGGAGGATGAGGAAAGGGTAAGTATAGCATAGCCTTGTGTAGTATAGTATTTACGTGTGGGAAAGGGAAGTGGGGGTGAGGAAGAAGGAAAGGAAGAGGGGAAGGACACCAGCTCCGCTGTTTCCTCAGTCTTCACACCACTAGTGCATATATGCACCAATCTTCTTTCGCGCTCCTTTTATTCTCCCCACGCCACTTCACTTCTCACGATCGCTCAGTGCTGCTGCTTTCAAGAACAGAGGGAGATGTAAAACCAGATACTCAAATGCTTGAGTGTTTTAGAATAACAGAGAGCTGAGCTAGTTGGGACGTATTCATTCTAAAAAGAGACAGGGCGTGCAAACACGGACACAAGAAAGAGATCAGGACACCACAAACGGCGTTGTTGGGTGTCCTGATCTCTTTCTTGTGTCCGTGTTTGCACGCCCTGTCTCTTTTTAGCTTGAGTGTGTAGTGCCGAAATTTCTTGGGTCTCACTACTTGGATGCACTGTACGTGCCTGACGACGGAGAAAAGTAAAAATAGCGTTCTGAAAGCTGCTGGTGGAAACCAGTGCGTTTCGTATAATTTCATGCACCTTTGGTTTGTCGTACAAAATATATCTATATACATGCTGACGAAAACAAAAGTAGGTAATGGTGTAAGTTAATTGTTCAGTAATGCAAGGCGTAACAGTATTCGAATGCCATTGTTATTTCGTTTTACAGTCGCGCGAGGTAGACACTACGCTTCATTGTAAACAATGTGCAGTAAACGGCCTGCACTTTCTGAGCACCAAATTCTCGTTTTATTGTGAATTTGCTGTGAGTTTTATTATTCTAGTGGTTAAAGTTAGCAGGACAACGCATGTTAAAAATCACCCGCAATCTCCGCTTGTCCGTTTTCGTCCGGTTACGCTTGTCCTCCACTGGTGCTTAGCTGCTGTTGTAGCATACGCACATGCTAAAGATGTACCCAATGCTCGCAAATGGAAACCCGGCGGACCGGCCTCACCGGCTTGCAGCCTGCCCATACACCGGCTTGCAGCCTGCCATAGTGGCCGATGCCGCTTTCCTGCTCGATTATATATACGTGTGTCGATGCGGAATGCTGGAGCAGGTGGCACATCGATCCCTAAACGGCCGGCCGCCACTCAATCTGTGACGCACTCCCTCTTTCTCGTTTTCGCTACCGTCTATGCACTAAGAATGGCGCCGCAATAGAGTACAGTAATGTCGAAAGTTGGGCGAGTTGGTGAAAGTTCATGATTAATATGAAGCAGCGCACGAGCGACAGGCACAAAGGAACGAACGGGACACCGCTGCACTCTCAACTAGTTTATTTTCGCAGAAAAACATGGTTAATATACACAAGACCACGTGCCACAATGACGTCAAGCTACATCACATTTCTAAAAAGCACACTTCGCAATCGCTCAAAGTTATCGATGCTTGGCTAATGCAGTAATCTTTTCTTTTGCGATGTGGAAGGGCCTCGATCACTTCCCTGGTCACCTGATCTCTTGTGACTGGAAAGTATTTCCGTCTCCGCAATAGAGTATTTTAGCAAGTTACGGAAATACGGTACGCAAATACGGTAAGGCAGTACGGTACCGCTCCTCCTTCCCAGTCGTTGAGCGGCCAAAGCACAACCAGCGGGAAAAGGAGGAACGCTACCGTACTGCCTTACCGTATTTGCGTACCGTATTTCCGTAACTTGCTAAGACTCTAAAATCTTTTGACCGTTTGGTCCCCGCTGCCGCAAATGGGGACATGCCGACCGGAACGGGACATTGCACTTATTGTACTTGCCTTTTTTACATCCACTTATTATTTTTTTGCTGGTAGTAATGCGACTCTCTTACATGTTTTCGTGCTGTCTGTTCGGCCAATATAGTTTGTACGAAACGCCACGTAATTATACCAAAGCGCCTGTCCTCATCTCTTTATTGCTTTCCTGTCTATACATTGCGCCTTTCCTGCGCCAAACAGGTTCTTGACGCAGGACAATAAACGTGATTTTTCACTTTGTTTATCACTGTGCATTGCTTTCTGTCACTGCCTGGTCAGGCGTTATTGCTGGCTACCAACAACCTCTACGGAGGTACGAGGCTTTTGACCGGTCAATCAAGTCGACTTCAGTTACAGATAAGAGACACGACACTTGTCCTTGCATATTCATCGTCCTTGTATTCGCCTCAAGAAGTCCTGCTGTTTCCTTCAAATTACGCTGAACCAAGAAGCCCGAACTTCCACGTTACTAAGCTTAAAGACGATTCGCCATCGGCTTTACATTTTTGCGAATGTTATAAGTGTTTTCGCTGTGGGAGCCGTCGCTCTTAATGCAGGCTGTCGTTCTTTTAGACGCCATATTGTCGTTCCTGTCATTGCTGGTCATCACTTAGTGTCGCCAATGTGAATATCACCTAATGGGCATACTCTTTGTCCCAAGCCAAGATCACAGATGAGGCATTCTTAATAGGTAAAATGAAGCTTTTTTAATATTGTTACGGAAAATGACACGAGGCGTGACTATTTACAAGTGTATTTACGCTGATGTGTACAGCATCGAGCAAGATGGAGGACAGCCCCCACAGCAGACAGCAGGCCAGTCCTCTTTGTCGTCTTCTGTACGCAGAATGTCTGGCTCTTGATGGGTTAGCTACGTAGCATTACCCCCGGCGGTAAAAGCGCCGTCTCGGTGCGCTTTAACCATGTTCTTCAGAAGGAGGGCGGTATTGTTTTAGCCGACTGACGTGCACTACGTCACTGGGCGTGTTTGCAGGCGGGCTAGTCCTCGGAAACGGGAACCGATCTCGTAGGTGACGTCCGTTACCTGGCGGACGATACGGTACGGACCCATGTAGCGGGAATAACAACTTCTCGGACAGGCCGACACGACGAACCGGGCACCCACAGGAGAACTAGGGAACCAGGCGAGAAACGAACGTCGACATGCCTGCTGTTCGTAGAGGGTCTTCTGGGCTGCTTGTGAAGCCGACAGCCTAGAGCGGGCTATCTGACGCGCGTGGTCGGCACGAGCGATAGCATCCCGTGCGTATATCGCTCGGCGGAGATGGAGTCGCCGGAAGTAGGTGTGTCCAGTGGTACGTCGGATCACGACCATAGAGCATATAAAAAGGTGAGTAACCGGCGGTATCATGACGCGATGAATTGTAAGCGAAGGTCACGTGAGGTAGCGCCAGGTCCCAGTCATGGTGGTCAGATGAGACATACATGGAGAGCATGTCCGTGAGAGTGCGATTTAGGCGCTCGGTGAGGCCATTTGTTTGGGGATGGTAGGAAGTGGTCAACTTGTGCTGCGTTGAGGAAGAGCGTAAAAGATCGTCAATGACTCGTGACAAAAATGCGCGGCCACGATCGGTGAGCAGTTGACGAGGAGCGCCATGGTGTAGAATGACGTCGTGGAGCAGAAAGTCGGCAACGTCAGTAGCAGTGCTGGTGGGGAGCGCTCGAGTGATGGCGTACCTGGTCGCATGGTCTATAGCAACGGCGACCCACTTGTTGCCAGAGTTGGACTCAGGAAAAGGGCCGAGAAGGTCTACACCAACACGGAAGAAAGGTTCGGTAGGGATGGAGATCGGGTGAAGGAGTCCAGCAGGGGGTGCGGCAGGACGCTTCCGACGTTGGCATTTATCGCAGGAGGCCACGTAACGTCGAACGGACCGGGCGAGACCGCGCCAAAAGAAGCGGCGCCGGACACGGTCGTACGTGCGAGATATGCCCAGGTGGCCGGCAGTGGGCTCGTCGTGAAGCTCATGCAGGACCGTTGAACGCAAATGTTTAGGCACGACGAGAAGGAACTCGGGGCCATCGGGCAGAACGCTACGACGGTACAGCGTGCCATTCACGAGGACGAACATGCGGAGTGACGCGTCGTTAGGGGCAGATTCGAGACGGCTAATGAGTGATCGCAAGGAAGCATCGCGACGTTGTTCTTCCCAATCTGAAGAAACTGAGACATGGACATGACGCTGGGGCTAGGTGGATGACCGATCCGTCTGGCTTTTCAACAGGGTAACGAGACAAGCAATCGGCGTCCAGATGGAGGCGTCCAGACTTGTAGGCAACTGAGTAGGAGTACTCCTGAAGACGCAGCGCCCACCGGCCAAGTCGTCCAGTAGGGTCCTTCAGTGAAGAAAGCCAACAGAGCGCGTGATGATCTGTTACGACACGGAATGGGCGGCCATACAAGTAAGGGCGGAATTTTGAAACCGCCCAGACAAGGGCAAGGCATTCCCGTTCTGTTATAGAGTAGTTGCGTTCAGACTTCGAGAGGAGCCGACTTGCGTACGCAATAACACGATCAGTGCCCCGCTGAGTTTGGGCCAATACTGCACCGATGCCGTGACCACTAGCGTCTGTGCGCACTTCTGTAGGAGCATCTGGGTCAAAATGTGCAAGAATAGGTGGTGTCGTTAGTGCGGTGATTAGCTGAGAAAAGGCGTCAGCTTGGAGAGGACCCCAACAAAACGGGACGTCTTGTTTCAGAAGGTCAGTGAGTGGGCGTGCGAGTGCCGCAAAGTTTTTCACGAAACGGCGGAAGTACGAGCACAGGCCCACAAAACTGCGAACATCATGGACAGAGCGAGGAACGGGGAAGTTCGTTACAGCGCGGACTTTGGCCGGGTCTGGTCGTACACCGGAAGCGTCAACGAGGTGGCCCAACACAGTAATTTGACGAAGACCGAAGTGGCACTTCGAGGAATTGAGCTGGAGGCCAGCTTGTCGGAATATTGATAGAATGGTCGAAAGGCGTTCAAGGTGTGTGGCGAAAGTGGGTGAGAAGATGATCACGTCGTCCAGTAACACAAGCACGTTCGACCATTTAAATCCTTGAAGCAGCGTGTCCATCATTCTCTCGAAGGTTGCTGGAGCGTTGCAAAGACCGAAGGGCATAACCTTGAATTGGTAAAGACCGTCAGGGGTAACGAAGGCGGTCTTCTCACGATCCATGTCGTCTACAGCAATTTGCCAGTAGCCAGATCGGAGGTCGAGAGATGAAAAGAAGGTGGCGCCATGGAGACAGTCGAGTGCGTCGTCAATACGTGGAAGAGGATACACGTCTTTCTTGGTAATTTTGTTGAGGTGCCGATAATCAATGCAGAAACGCCAGGAGCCGTCTTTCTTCTTTACTAATACCACGGGGGAGGCCCAAGGGCTAGACGATGGTTCGATTATGTCTTTCGCTAGCATTTTGGCCACTTTTTGAATCACTGCTCGCTCTGATGCAGACACGCGGTAAGGCCGACGGTGGATGGGCGCAGAGTCACCTGTGTTAATTCGGTGAGTGACAATCTTAGTCTGGCCCAAGGGACGATCATGAATATCGAAAATGTCACTATAGGAGGCCAAAACCTGGGAGAGGGCGTCGGCCTGATCAGGCGAAAGGTCTGATCCAATCATGTTTCGAAAAATGGCGTCGTCAGAACCGGGTAACCGTGAGACTTCAGCTTGGTCCGGAGCAGTTACGGCGACAACGTTGATGTCATCGTCGTCGGTTATAGCAGTGAGTTGGGCTAGCGACATCTGGTAGGGCAACACTTGGGGAATGAGGCCAAAATTGAGGAGCGGAAGGAAGACGGAGTTGTCCACTATAGTGGCGATGGTATGCGGCACAGTAATATTGCGCGTCAGTCGTGCGTCAGTTATAGGTGTAACGATGTAGTCGCCGTCGGGAACTGGAGGGGTCGATGACAAACAGACGTGCGTCACTGCTCGAGGTGGCAGGCGAACAAAAGAGGTTGGGCTCAAGCGGCTGACGGGCTTTTCACAGGTATCGGCGAGAAGAGGAAGATCGAGGCTGAGCGTGCCAGAAGAACAGTCAATTAAGGCCGAGTGTGCCGAAAGGAAATCAAGGCCAAGTATGAGGTCATGAGGGCAACGAGCCAGAACGGCGAAAAGGACGACGGTGTGACGACCGGCAATGCTGACACGAGCAGTGCACATTCCGATGACTTCCACAGTACCGCCATCGGCAACACGTATTGCCTGTGTCGTGGACGGCGTCATAATCTTCTGCAAACGGCGGCGTAGAGGAGCGCTCATAATAGACAGGTGCGCGCCTGTGTCAACGAGGGCGGTCACAGGAACATTGTCGACTTTTACTTCAAGCAGGCTGTGGTGTGTGGGGAGCGTCAGTAGAGGATTTGCAGGCGTCGATGGTATTGCAGCTTCACCTCCATAAGCTGCAATATCTAGTTTTCCTGCTGCGAGCGTCCAGAGAAGGTCGGCGAGGAAAAGCGTCGGGGCTGCGGAGAGCGGGATTGGCGGCGTTGCGGGGACGGCGAGGGAGTAGCGGCGAACGGGCGAAGTGGCGTCATTGGTGAGAGGTTCGTGAGAGGACGAGTAGACATTGGAGGGTGCAGCGGCTGAACGTGTAGAAGTGGTAGGGCGCATGTAGGTAGGGTAGGTCTGGCGTGGTGGGTTTGACCAACGGCGACGGCAATAGCGAGAAACGTGCCCTGGCTGGTGACAGTAAAAGCAGATAGGCTGGTCATCGGGTGTTCGCCATTCTGTAGGGTTGCGGAGGGGCAATGTAGGAGAGGATCGGCGAGCGTTGCCTGGGGAGTAAGGCCTTACTGCAGGGCGAGTCAGGGGACATGCGGATGGAAGACCGAGGTTTGCAAACTCTTGCCTGACCACAGCTTGAATGAAGGCCACCGATGGCTGTGAAGGGTCAGTGGTGTGTGTTGTGAAAACTGGTGGTTGGATGGGAGCAGGACAGGCAGCTTCAATCTCCCGACGAACAATGCGTGTGACGTTGTCATAGGTGGGCGGCTGGCGAGCGGCTTCACAAGATGAGGTTGCGGCCGTGTTGGGAAGCCGCGTAAACCTCTGAGTTATACGGCGGCTCTTGGCTTGTTCAAACCGTCGGCACTCTTTGATGATTGAGTCGACGGTGGCAACGTTGGTGTAAACAAGCAGGTTGAAGGCATCGTCTGCGATTCCTTTTAGCACATGCGATACCTTCTCCGACTCAGGCATGTGCTCATCAACCTGGCGACAAAGGGCGATGACGTCGTGAATGTACGCGACGTACGATTCGGTAGAGGTCTGTGCTCGGGTTGCCAGTTGATTCCGCGCAGCCATCTGCCGTCCAGCGGTGTTGCCAAAAAGGTCGCGGATCTTCTCTTTGAAAGATTCCCAGCTCGTAATGTCTGCTTCGTGCGTCTCGAACCACACCCGCGGTGGGCCATCAAGGTAGAAAAGTACGTTGGCGAGCATAAGGGTCGGGTCCCACCTATAGCTGGCGCTGATCCGTTCATACAGGTTGATCCATTTGTCAATGTCAACGCCATCCTGTCCGGAAAATACGCCAGGATCACGAGCAGGAGGTAGGACTACGTAGGTAGAAGCCACGGGAGGGGCAGGCGGTGAAGACGATGTTCCGTCAACTTGTGACATGGTCGGACCCGCGATGATACGGCCGTTGCGGAGCTTCGTGATGGGTACAGGGAACAACCAGCACCTCCACCACAAAGATGTTACGTAAAATGACACGAGGCGTGACTATTTACAAGTGTATTTACACTGATGTACAGCATCGAGCAAGATGGAGGACAGCACCCACAGCAGACAGCCAGGCCAGTCCTCTTTGTCGTCTTCTGTACGCAGAATGTCTGGCTCTTGATGGGTTAGCTACGTAGCAATATTAAGTATTAAATCCTAATAATATAGGTATATCTTCCACGGATATGCCGTGCCTTCAATAAATTTCCGAGTTTTGACACTGCCTACTGTTACGCTATCAAGGCGATAAGAACAATTTTGTTGAGTTACATCTGCAATGGGCCTTGATGACTTATACACTGCTTTATATCGAGAGACGCAGCTAAGTTTGCTTCCACTGTCCTTCGCCTTTTATTTTCTTCCCCTTCTTTCTCACAGAAAAAAAAAACTCCAGAGACCAGCCACTTAGCATTGCCGTCCTTCTTCTCGTTCCTTACGAGCTTGTCCTCTGTCCGCGCGAGGGCGGCGGCATCAACGACCGCACGTTTGAAGCTCGCGGCAGCTTTTTATGGCTCCCTACGGTGCCACCGGCTGAGCCCACCAGTCTCAAGAGTTTTCACCCGCTCGGCACCGAGCCAGCCTCGTCGAAG
Organism: Rhipicephalus sanguineus; assembly: GCF_013339695.2. Lineage (NCBI taxonomy): Eukaryota > Metazoa > Arthropoda > Arachnida > Ixodida > Ixodidae > Rhipicephalus > Rhipicephalus sanguineus. The sequence continues at coordinate 34,390 of NW_023616022.1, forward strand.
ACCCGGCATCCACGCGCAGCAACGCTAGAATTTCGAAACAGTCGCCCGCTTTTTACTTAGTCCAGTAACTCCCTTTCAAGTCTTCTTCCTGCTTCGTTTTCTTGCCTTCGTGAAATTGGTAGCCCGTCCGGTGTTAGTGCGGCGTGCTCTGTGGGGCTGTTTGGAATTGCAGTTTCTTCGGGGTGGCGGGTGATCTCGCGAGTTCTCGCGATGGGGAAGCTGATCCCCATGCTCGCTCGCAACCATTCTCCCTGTTTCGAACTCTGCCACTCATTCCTTACGTCTTTATCGCGGGCAGCCATCGATAGCTGTGCCGCATCTCACAGGCTCGGTGGTTCCTCATCAAATAAATATATGCCCACTTTTCTCGGAACCGGAGCCTCCCGTGCGCAGTCGTTTATCTCTCCACCTGACCGGGGAAGAAAAGCCCCGTTCCAACGATCACGTCAGCCTTAAGGACGGAAGCAAGGAATCAGGACGGGAAGAGGTTGCACAATGCCGTGTTTGGTTGTTGCTTGTAGGAAAGGCTACGTTTTTTCTTTGCTCGTTGCCGCTTATCAAAACGTCCCTCGGCTTTGCCCGCAATACTGTACTCTGGATGTCCTTTTTGAAAGTAATAACTGCTCTCTCCACTGTTAAAAAGTAAATTTCGGTAAGCTCTTGCGCGCTTATAATAAACATCCTATCGTCAAATAAAGCAAACAGACCTTCAAGAGCAAGCGCGAATGATCAGATCGAACAGCTCTAACCCTGCTCCCACCCTCGATACATTTTACAGTGCTATTTCCCGCCTTGAAACGGCCCAGAATGCCATCTTGAGTGAACTCACGTTAATACGTGCTGCACAGTCAAACACGGATAACTTAGTCGGTCGCCTTGCCGCCCGCGTCGACAAGTTAGAATTAACCATAGAGACAAATAAAGCTTGCCCTCCTATCCACGGCCTTGAGGCCGGTTCTGTATCTCCAAGCTTTCATCTGAAGTGCAAGCGCTAGTTGAAAAATGCGACGACTCAGAAAATAGACTTCGTCGCTGCAACTTGGTCTTTTTGGTATCCGTGACGTAGCTGGCGAGTCCTGGGAGCAGTCCGAAGCCCAGATTATTTCTTTCTGGGGATAAGCTGGACGTATCACTTGATCCTGACAACATTGAACGGGCCCATAGACTAGGTCGATTCCAGGAAAAGAAGCACGCCCTATTATCGTAAAATTCACACGGTTCAAAGACAAGTCTCAAATTCTTTCCTGTGGCGGGAAGCTTAAGGGCACATCGTTTGCTGTACGAGAAGATTTTTCTGCACGTGTACGCCTAGCTAGGAAAAAACTTCATCTTTACGCACAGGAGCGAGGGCTTCCTTTCAAGATTAGATTCGATAAACTTGTAACTGGCAATAAGCGCTTTGTTACGATGTTCAGAGTGATTCTGTCATTGAATTCACATCATAGCCACTAACACGGGATTCCACATACCCAGTTTCTGCTTTCACTCATGCCCGCCCCTCCCCAGTCTTTGAAGCCACTTATCACCACATGCATGTCGTGCTTTCGAATGTTCGTAGTTATTTACCAAAAAAGGATATCGTGGAGGCTCTTCTTCAGGACAACGATACTGACATTGCTATCTTTACTGAATCGGGTTAACCCGGACATCGAGAACGACGAACTTTTGCAACATACACCCTTTGTTACTTATAGGTACGATAGGACCACACGCAGGGGCGGTGGTGTATTGGTCTTTGTTCGTTCAAATATAGCTTCATGTTGCGTCACACCAAACTGCAACCTAGAGATTATCTGCGTTAAGTTGTCCCTCAAATCTTGCACGAACATACTTATAGCATGTTACCGCCCTCCTGACAGTGAGCACTCCTTCACTAGCGAACTGCACTCGGTTCTACTTAATTTGACTTCCCGTTTCCTAATGCCAATTATATACTTTGTGGCGATTTTAACTTTCCTGAAATAGAGTGGAATAACTTAATTGCATCCTCACGATTAGCGAAAGACTTCCTTCAGCTCGCACTCTTGTACAACTTTACTCAGACCATACGTTTTCCCACTCGGGGCAGTAACATTCTCGATCTCGTTCTAGTCTCAAATCCTGACTTAGTTTCATCGGTGTCCGTTGGCATGGAGCTAAGTGATCACAAAGCCATAACATTCAACCTATCCATTCCCATTCCAAAAAACAGCCAATAAAAAAAATATATTAGGAGCTACAACAAGGCCAACTTTTCTGCTATTAACTCAAAATTAGAATCTTTCTACGAATGTTTTCATCGATCTGCTTCCTCACGATCAGTTAACGATAACTGGTTGCTGTTCAAGCAGCAAGTTCAAAGTCTGATTGATACACATGTCCCACTAATATGTATTCGAGGCGACGCAGGCAAGCCTTGGTACTCTAACTCGCTAAGAAAGCTATCACGTAAGAAAAAAAGGTTGTATCGGGTTGCTCAGAAATCGTCATCAGCCTCCAAATGGAAGAAATACTCGGATTGTTTGCGCGAATATGCCAGTCTTTTGAGGCGCTCAAAACGCAAATTTCATCGTGAGGATCTAAAAAAAATCATTAGTACTAATCCCAAAAAATTTGGAGCATTTTAAAGCCAAAGAATCGGTCCCAAACATTACGCTTGTATATCCAGATGGCTCTGATGTTCCACTTGATCAGCGAGCAAATGTTATGACACCTACTTCTCGTCGTTTTCACCTCCGAACCTGTTGATTATGTACCGACGCCTCTCGACTTAAACTTTAGTGTAATGCCGCCGGTCGTTATTACGGCTGAGGGAATCTCAAGTCTCATAAAATTAAGAACTTCTAGTGCTCCGGGACCTGACAATATTCCTGCGAAATTTCTCAAAAGTACCAGGGATGTGACGAGTCGAATCTTGCAGATAATCTTTGCGCAGTCTCTCTTAGAAGGTCAAATTCCTGAGGATTGGAAGACTGCGACTGTAACCCCGGTTTTCAAAAAAGGTGACCGCTCTGACCCATCAAATTATCGGCCTATATCACTGACTTGCGTTGCATGCAAACTAATGGAAAACATAATTTATTCTCACGTTGCCAGTCATCTCGATAACAATTCTTTCTTTTTCCGCAAGCAACATGGCTTCCGTCCCGGACTATCATGTGAAACGCAATTGTTCGAATTCACACAGACCTCAACTTGAACTTGGACTCTTCTTTTCAGACTGACGTCATTTACATTGATTTTTCAAAGGCATTTGATCGCGTGGCTCATTGTCGTCTCATGGCTAAGCTCGGTTGTCTAAATCTTGACCCGCTTACTTTATCATGGATCAAAAGTTTTCTAACAGCACGATCACAGTTCACATCCATCGGCGGTAATCTTTCTACACCACACACGTAATATCCGGTGTTCCTCAGGGATCAGTTCTTGGCCCGCTTCTCTTTCTTATCTTCATCAACGACTTGCCATCCGGAATAACGTCATCTATTCGCCTCTTTGCGGATGATTGCGTTGTCTACCGTCGAATCTCGAACAGTAATGACCAATCCTTACTACAACACGATTTAAACCTATCGAATCATGGTGTTCGCGCTGGCTCATGGAACCTAATGTTTCAAAGTGCAAATGCATGGTTGTTTCACGCAAAAAAACTAACCTTGTGTATCAATATACTCTTAATTCTACAGCTCTGACACATATTCCTCTTACCGATACCTAGGCGTCCTCATTACCAGTAAGCTGTCGTGGTCGGAGCATATCACATATATTTTAACTGACACATCCAGGACCTTAGGTTATTTGAAAAGAACCCTACGTTTGTCCCCTCCAGAAATTCGGAAAATGGCATACGAAACTTTTGTTAGAAGCAAACTGGAATATGCTTCCGCTATTTGGAGCCCCTACCAAGAATACTTAATCACCTCTCTTGAGGCGGTCCAAATCGTGCTGCCCGATTATTTCATCCAACTATAATTCACACACCAGCGTAACCCACATTAAATCATCTCTTGAACTTCCTCCTTTAATAGTTAGACGCAAAATCTCCCGACTCGCCCTGTTCCATAAACTATTCCACAACTTTTCCCACCTGCATGGTACACTGTTACTTCCACCTGCTCGAACTTCTCGCCGGCTGTTCAATTCTAACAGCGTCCAACGCCTTCGCGGTTCTACCCTTACATTTAATAAATCATTTCTTCCCGCAGCCATCGAGGATTGGAATTGCCTTCCGGAATCTATTGCCATTGAAAAGAATTCAGAAAAATTCAAGGAGTCCTTAAGTACGCTCTTATGCATTTTTTATGCATTATGCATTTTTTGTATTCATGTAATTCTTTTTCACTATTTCGCCGTTGTATAGTACAGATATTGTACTTAATATGTTTTGTGCCCACTAAGGCTTGTATCATGAAGTCCACTTGTTTTGACTTCTCTTCGTCTGTTGTGTTTTTGTTAATTCTAATTTAGCTCCCTCCATCATGCGTTGTACGCCTCTTTTTCAGCGAACACTGGCCATGAAATAATTTCTCTTGCGTGCCTTGTACTTTCTGTAGCGCTGTTGGGTTTTTTTTTCCTAGGCATTTGCTGAACTGGCCTCATTTCAACCTTGTAACCCCCCCCCTTATGTAATGCCCTGTTTAGGGCCCTTAAGGGTTAATAAATGATGATGATGATGATGAACAGCAACCTAGCATTGGCAAGACATTTCGCGATCTTGGAATGACTTACGCGTATAATGTAAGTAACTGCGCAAAATATCCTAAAAACGCTTACGTTTTCAGGAAATTATTCACTGTTACGTCCTGGAGAATTTGGAAACTAGGAAATACCTCAGCCAATTTGTACTCATGAAATTACGCAACAATCGATGTACGCTTCAGAACAGGAGTGGCAGCTACAATGCTTTGCCAATTTAAACCACTAATGATTGCATCTCTCTCTCTCTATTCATCCAGCGAGCACCGTTTGGCAACGGTGCTGTATTGTTATAATATTGCTCCTCCGTTGGAGACTGAGCGATCATGAGGGTGTCCAGTCGCCGTCCCATTAAAGGACCAAAACTATTGCTTTCATTGTACATATAGTCACACAAGTGAGCAATCGATAACATGTAGTCGATTACAGGTAATCGACTACATATTGGTCATTTTTGCAAATGATCGGTTACTTCTTTTTACTTTACAATGGCCACTGCAATTCATGCGACAGGCAGAAACGCCCTGCGCAGGCTGTACGGGCAACCCACAGTGTGCATGTTTGTGAGAAAGCGCTACGGTCCGCTACGTAACCTTAACTGTACTTTCGTGTTTTGTTTAACAGCTCCTCATGCGTATTCATGCGACTCCTAGCAGCTCCTCATGCGACTGATGTTTAGTCTTACGTTAAATACTCCAGAAAGTGGCTATCGGCTAGCAGATGTTGATATTGGGTGCGAGGTCACTAGTATGACAGCCGGCGCTGCCTAAGGTTGGGATTTGTCCACATGTGAACCGTTCTCTTTGAAGCAACATCATGTCTTAAACAACGCTTATAGTGCGAGTAACGAAAAAAAAAAAACTGGCTATCGCAAAAATTGGAAGTAATTTAATGAAAAGTAGTCTATCACATTCAGTAATTCATTGATTACTTTTCTG